>NC_079425.1:20523830-20691330 GCF_026213295.1 Gadus chalcogrammus | reverse complement strand
AAAACCGACCGACCCTATAGCCAGACAATAACCAGTGTGTGGTCGGTTTTGCAGCCCAACTACCTGAACCCCCTGGTGGCCGTGAGAATCAGCCTGACGGGGAAACGCTCGGCCAAGTTCCAGTGCCGCGTGGTCGCAGATAAGATCACCTACGAGAACATTCACGACCCGTACGAGGGGAAGGTGGTCTTCACCCTCCAGAACCTCCATGTTCCCTCCAGCCCCAGCAGTGTACACCACCACAGCTCTGCTCTGTAGATATCAGCTCAATGATGAGCAGAGCCTCTTTTTAACCCTAAAGACCACGGCTCTGTAATATAAATATCAGCTCCAAGTTAACCGGAACCATTAAATTATTTGGAGGATTGGTTATTATATCCACAAATAACCACTGCTTGAACACCACTTTGTTTGCAGTCTTGGTTCCTTTAAATAAAATCACAACTCCTGAATATACATCAGGCCGGCTTCTGTCACCTTTATTCTCTCTCGTTTGAAAGATTGTTGACATTGCTTCTTGCCAATAAAGGTGTGACTTAAAGTGTATAATAAAGGGCTGGATGTTAAGAAGTATGCTGTGTTAATAAATGGGATATTCAATACTTTGTCAAATAAATCATGTTTCAAAACGTTGTTTTTTTCTTCATATGTATCTTATCATTTGCTCAATAAAGAAGTTGTCCTCATGGCTTCGGTGGAAGACACCTGCGAGCCGCACTTAATAGCGAACCGTGACCATTAATCAGCCATTTGTTATAGGCCTGGATTAAAAATATATCACCTGAACGCTTAGTGGTAGTATTTCAGTTGGATCAAATATATCCATCTAGCTATTTTGACATTAATCCATGATTTAACCAACACAGTATACACTTTATTCTATAATTGATTGTGGTCTTGGTTACAGCTGACTTAATATTACTTAATGTAAATTATTGAGTAGGCCTAAATAAAATTTTCTTCATGAATCCGAAAAACATGCGTTTATGCATAGATCCCATTTTTATTCATCTAAAAATATTTTTGTTTTATTATGCATTAAAACATTGGAGGAAGTCATGCTTTTTATGATTTCTCCTATGTTACCATTTGTACCATTTATTTTAAGTGACCTTCCAACTGGAAATTAAGCGCTTGACGGTTCACTATTGCCGCCGGCGGTTGATTGACAGCCTATACCATTATGACATCATAGGGCTAATGTCATAATCATCTCAACGTTAACAACGGTTTGTTTTGGGACTTGGTAGGCCTACTGCATTGCGTTTTTGACTTACAAGGTAGTTAGATGCTATTTGTGGAGACGAAGAGGGCTTTATTGCATGTTACACATACTTTCAATTAAAACCAACTCGATACGACCGTAACAACTCGCCAGAAAATCGTGAACTCCACGAAAAGGTAAGAGTTAGGAGTTTGGAATACTTCTGTCGGTGAAATCAAAAAAGTCAAATTTTAGGAGATGTCTGGGCTACTAGGCCTACACAGCGAGTGCACTGTACCGATTCATATTATACGAAATATCAAATCCATAATTGTATTTTATTTTCTTTGGTTAAGGGGACGTGACAGCGGAACGATTAGGCTACATCCCACTCTGCCATATTGATCAAACATTAACAAAACATTAAGTGAACAACGCCACCAAATGGTTAGAGTCAAGAGATGGGCAAACCAAAAAAAAATCAGAAAGAGAAGACTTTAGGCTACATATGTGAACGTGACCAGATCATGTCTGACTGTTAATATGTTTTCTCTGGATGAAAAGGTTAGCTATTTATGATTTGTGACCGACTCGGTAAATTTAGAATTGGCTATTCATTATTGTATATTATTAATACAAGACTATAAATCCAACCACTTCTATAGAAGATGGAAAACAAGGTTAATGCGCATATTGTTGCCATCTCTCAAGTCAACTCGCACATCTTCATATTTCCTTATAATGTAATAATAATATTAATGAACTTAGTAACATTCTTGAAAATAAGAATCAATTATAAAAGGCACAATATCAAAGCACCCATCCACTCCTTCAGGTAACAGGAGCCTGTCAGCATGGAAGCCCTCCGGCACGCCCTGGTAATCTCAAAGTGTGTGCTGAACAAGCCCCCGGTCCAGAAGAAGAAGGCCGTCCTCCCAGCCGTCGCCCAGACCCGGGAGGGACCCCCCACCGAGCTGGTGACCTGGTCAGTGGTCCTGGGGAACTAGTGGAGTTGAGAAAGACAGCGCTCTGGTACGGAGCTACATAGATGAATACGACCAGAAAGGGCCTGTGAAGCCTGGAGGGCTGAAGATGCCCTCGATTCATGAGGGCTGACAGACTGGCTATTTCTGCGACATATAATTGCACTTTAGATTTGCGTCGTAAGTCAAAATGTTAATAGGCTATATATTACAGTGCAATGAGAAGACACTGAATCAGCCAGGCATCATTGTAATGATTAATAAAACGCTGCGAATCTGAACACCACACAACAGGTTATCAAACACCGCTTTCCACTCCTTCGATTGTATGTCTAGGAGCCCATCAGCGTGGACGCCCCCCGGCCCACCCGGCTGACCCCCCAGTGCGCGCCCCTGAACAAGCCTCCTGTTCAGGAGAAGAAGGTCGTCCTCCCAGCCATCACCAAGACCCGGCAGAGACCCGTCCGCCCGGCTGGTGACCTGGTCAGTGGTCCTGGGGAGCTTACTCCGGTGCCGTCCTTCATAGCCACATTATCCACATTATTTCAGATGAGGCACAGGCGTTCCTGATTCCCAGCCATGTACACAGTGTTTGCACAGTGCCTACACAGAGACAGTGTTTATGGTAAACCTGGACATATCTGTCCAGATTTCTTGTCTTTAAAGGTGTCATATTATACCACCAGGTGTGAGTGTGATTAGCTGTAACAAGCCGTTTTGAATATCGGCCTCTTCTGACATCACAAGTGGGCGTGGCCACGTAGACGTGTGACGGATAGATGAGCAACGTTTGCTACAGTCCACTGGGTAGGCTGGTAGACTGATCTATCCAGCACACATCTAGGTGGACACGCCCACCTAGATGTGTGCCGTTTTGATAATCGTTACAAGCCAATGTTCAAAATGGCTTGTAACGACTAATCACCCTCACACCTGGGGGTATAATCACCTTTAAATTCATCACAGCTACTGAGGGTGGCAAATATGTCTACCTGTGCTTTCCTGTATAGTAACAAAGATGATAACAACATTCCAGGTAAAACACCACTTAATTACACAAGCATGATCTGCGATGCCGTTGTGTAAACATAGAATTCCACCCCTTTGCTTGTATTACCAGGAGCGCCTCGACATGGATGCCCTCCAGCCCGCCCTACTGACCTGCCAGTCTGCTGTCCTGAACAAGAAGGTCGTCCTTCCGGCCATCGGCAAGACCCAGCAGAGACCCCTCCGCCTAGCAGGTGACCTGGTCAGTGTTCCTAGTCCAGGAGTGTCCTTCATGTCAACAGTGTCTACATCATCTCAGATGAGGCACAGGCTTCCCTGAATCCTTGCCATGTATACAGTGTGTTCATTGAGGCCCAGTTGGAACAATCCCAGTGTGTGCATGTCTGTGTGTTTGTGTGTGTGTGTGTGTGTGTGGGTGTGTGTGTGTGTGTGTGTGGTGTGTGTGTGTGTGTGTGTGTGTGTGTGTGTGTGTGTGTGTGTGTGTGAGTGATTTCTTGGACCAATAGAAACAGGCAGTGCAGAAGCAGAAGAAGGACGGGCAACACTTGGCCACGGCAGGTAAACACAGGAGTTGAGGACTTTGTACATCCTCTGCTAAGTGTTTCACATTGAAGGTGCTGTAGGTGAATGTAACTTCTATTATTGAAGTGTAAGTCGATAGAAACGGCCCATCCTTCAGCTATTAGTGAGGGAAACTCTTAGTGAGAAAATCTGTTTTCGAAGTTGTGCCGTCTCTGTAGATAACGACTTCAACTTAAGACAACTCCTGGCTAATTTCTGATCAGTTCATCTCTTTCCTGATTGGTTGTGGGGAATCCATCGATTTTCTCTCTTTACAACTCTTGAATCTTACCTACAGCACCTTTTAAACCATTTGCTGCAAAATAGCATTAAAAGCGCCAAGCTCCTTATCAAGAAACGCATGCCTGTCCCTGATCAGGCCACCCCACCCTGCTGAGCAACAACGCCACAACTTGCTAGGTGGGCCTTGTCTCTTCACTGCCCACAGACGCCTTGTTGGCCTTTGGAAAACACCTGACACCGTTTGAGCGGAGGGAAATAGAACGTTACAAAGAGGTGTGGTATCTCGGCATTGCTGCAGAGAAGATCCAGGAGACATCCGGATGCCACCATGGCTATGATGACTTCCAGGGACACTACAAGATGGTAGATACCAATGTGCAGCAAGATGTTCAGCAAGATATATTTCTGGATCTATATGTATATTGGTCCACAGTTTGTTCTCTTTGTAATGAGCAGGGTTTTGAAATGCAGGTTATCAAAGACCACATCGCCTACCGCTACGAGGTCCTTGAGGTGATGGGTGAGGGCACCTATGGGCGAGTCTTCAAGAGCCGAGACCACAAAACCAAGCAGCTGGTAGCCATGAAGGTCATTGCAAACAACAAAATGTAGGTCGTAGATTAAGCTAAAATGTTAGTTTGAACGTTTAATGTTTGAGCTAATATTCTAATTGAGTGTTTCACCATTCAGATTTCAAGCTACAATCAATATGCCAATCCATATAAATCATAACCAATTCTTATCAATGAACCTCAAACCAACCAATCATTAGGTTTGCAGCTGTGGCGACTGCGGAAGTGGAAATTCTGGAGCTGCTGCAAAAAAACGACGAGAACGGCGTTGCCAACGTCGTCCACATGAAGGAGCACTTCCACTTCCGGAACCATATGTGTATCACCTTTGACCTTATGGGGTGGGTTTTTAGAATAAATGCTTGCTCACTCATATGGAAGTTAGACAACAAACAAGATGTTTGTAATTGATAATATCAGTGCCGATAACATAACAAATAAAGAGAATAGATAGAGGAAGGGCAACTTTTTATAAATCCTTCTAATAAGGATGATGATCATTTCAGAAAGAACCTGTATGAGGTGACGCAAGAGAGAGAGTTCAGAGGGATGGGCTCCTCTGAGGTGAGGAGCCACGCCGCCTCTCTCCTGCAGTCCCTCCAGTTCCTCAGTAGGACCGGCATCATCCACTGTGACCTGAAGCCGGTAGGTACATTTAGTTAGATGTTGTTACACATTCCGCATGTCTTGGGGAGGCAACTTTAAACATAGGAATTATTAGGATTTTTCCTAATATGTGTCGTAGAAGATTATCTATCTGGATTGTTAAAAGCTTCTCCTGTTACCGTTTAGGAGAACATCCTCGTATCAAAAGAGGACTCCGAGGTCATAAAGGTGTCTGACTTTGGGGCATCCCGTCTGGAACATCTTAACAGTGAGTATTTGTCTTTTTACCTTGTAAGAAAACCAGCCATCTAAAAAGGCAACTCTTTCTGAATTGACTGTTCATTTGAATGATACACCTTGACCTCCCCCCCAGCCTACCCTGTTACCCAGACACTGCTCTACATGTCCCCAGAAGTCCTTCTGGAGAAGGCCTACAGCAAGCCCATTGATATGTGGAGTCTGGGCTGCATCTTAGCCGAGCTCAAGACCGGGGAATCCCTATTTTTAGTGAGCACTAAGTTCCAGCTACTGGAGCAAATGATGAAGGTAATGAATACCAAGAAAGGATAGCTTTAATATTTCAACGCCCTACTGTCATTCTAATGGTTTGGTGGGGGCGTGTTTGGTTGAAGCTGCTGGGTCTTCCTCCGAAGGGGATGCTGAAGAAGAGCCAGCTTAAGGGATTACTCTCTGGTGAGTAGGAACTAAACCATCCTCGAGTTGTCCTCACAATGAGACGGCAGGATGACACTGGGCTCTTGGTTGTTGTGAATGTCAGTTTTGTTTTTGGTTGTCTGACGTTGATGCAGTTCGGAGAAACAGCAGACAGAAGAACAGGCGTCATCTGTCTAAGGTTCTGGACACGGATGAAGCACTCTTCATTGACTTTGTCCAGCGCTGTCTGACGTAGGTGTACCCCACTAGCACGGAAGGACCCAAGTGATGTTTGATAAGTTTCGCTCATGTATTTATTCCATGATGCGCCATGTAAACTATTTATCAGGAGATACAAAGTAGTCTTGGTTGTTTGAGCACTAGAGGCATGGTCAGGTGGGGACCACGGGCAGTAAAAAGATTTAACGCATATTTAAGGAAATAAGAAATGTTGCAAGCAGGTTGATCCCTGTTCTCGTTGACCTCGCGATATTTAGGTACGACCCGGCAAAGCGCATGACTTGCGGAGTGAAGCCATGCAGCATCCCTGGATTCACGAGCAAATCCAGAGTCACCAGACTCCAGTTCTGATGCTGCCTTCCTCACCAGTCCACTGACTGGAGAGCCACAATGTTGGACTCCTACCAGCTGCACAGCCCAGTCCACATTCAGAGCAAGACACAGACCGGATCGGATCCAGAGGGCAGGAGGAGGAAGCGGGGTGCCAAACGACGGAGGACTTAAGGTACGGGCCACAGGCTGAATTACGCGCGTACGCGCACTACATGACGCTTGATCATGTGTGTCACAGGAAATGGTTTCAACGCGCCTACCGCAGCTAGATGAGCCCCGACCCAAACGTAATTTCCCCCGCTACCCATGCAATGTGAACGGAGTGTTCCACGGCATTGCAGAAGTCGCCTAAACCCGTGTAAATAAAGAGCCTATAATATTTCCTGTTATGGCTAAGATTTCTCCTCAGGTTAGGCCAATAAAGCAATGTGATAAAAAAATAAAAAAAAACACAAACGCTCGATCAAGGCACCGGCCTGAGGATAGTGTGGGAAATATCGACGCCGGACCCGGCCCGAATAGAATCTAAACTCTAGTGCATGACATCCTGCGTAGGTGCTCACAGCTGGGTGAGTTTTCACCACCTCCTCATCGTTTCAGCACACCACTTGAACTGAATGACTGTTCGTTCCATGTTCTTTCTGCTTCTGTGCGTCCCTCCGTCTCTCTACCAGCGCCATCGGGTCAAGCTCAACGCTGATTGGCTATCGCGGCTAAGCGCCACGCGTAGGAGCGTAAAAAAGTTAACGCGCTGCTTTAGCAACGCACCTACGCGACCTAAACCAATGGTTCCCTATGCAAAAAGGCCGATTTTCTACTCCTCTAACGCACGTAACGCGTTCAGTGTGGCCGTATCTTTACAGTCTTGAGGACCTCTTCTTTTATATGAACCCCCAAGTGAGCAAGGGGACCAAAGAAAAATACATTGGAGACACAATGCTTTGCAGTCGAGGAGGCAGACAATGCCGTATTTGTACCCAAATATTCTTCCTTGGATGACATATTAAGACCAACCCTAGTTATTACCTCAACGTCAACCTTCAGACTCATTAGGACATTAAACCACATCAACCTTTAACCATTATGCAGACCACCGTAAGTAATTTTCTACTCATTTCAATGATGCACCTTAACCCCCTCCCCAGCCTACCCTGTTACCCAGACACTGCTCTACATGTCCCCAGAAGTCCTCCTGGAGAAGGCCTACAACAAGCCCAATGATATGTGGAGTCTGGGCTGCCTCTTAGCCGAGCTCAAGACCGGAAATCACTATTTCTGGCGAGCGCTAAATTCATGCGACTGCCAGCAAATCAAGAAGGTAATGAATACCACCAAAGGATAGCTTAATAACTCAACGCACTACTGTTCATTCTAATGGGTTGCTGTGCGTGTTCTGTTGAAGCTGCTGGGTCTTCCTCCTGAAAGGAATGCTGACTGCGGATGAGGCTATGCAGCATCCATGGATTCTGAAGCACATTGGAAGTCCCAGCTCCAGTGCTGATGCTGCCTCCTCACCAGCCCACTGACTGGGAGCACATGGTGGACTCACCCCAGTCCACCAGTAGGACCCCGACCGGTCGGAGGTGACAACGCCCTATGTCATCATTAGGTTAAAAAGGGGTTTGTCTCAACGCTAGAATAGTTTAGCAGCCGACGCAGGGCGCCCAGTCTAGTGAGCATGGAAGATATAGCAACCCCTTTCCTAATTATCTACTATTGGGTTTTCAGATTATAACTACCCTCCCAACCCTCAACACCAAGAGAAGTGAACTGTAGCCTAGTTAATTTGAGAACAAACCCCACCCACCCACAAGTAATATGTTCATAAGACAAGCCATTGATATATGGGTGTGTGTGCCCGTGTGCATGCGTGTAGGAAGGAGAGGAGAACGTGAAGGAGATTGAGTATTTTCCAATGAAAAAACAGACTGACTACATAGCTAGAGAATAACTAGTGTTTTGCAGTCCAACTGAACCCTCTTGTGGTAGTCTTCACCCAGTTGCAAACCCGGCCTCTTTCACAGCGCTCCTGGCAGGTGGTAGAGCACCAATCTCCCTCAGAGGGCGCTTGTTAACACATTAGCGTGGACCCGACTCAGCGCAAACATGAAACACCTGAGGAGGAACGGAGCGCGGGTGAGGAACACATAAAGTGGTTATCGGATCCTCTGACGGGGGAACACGTATGGTTTCAGAGAAGGGGACTAGAAAGACCTTGATTCCCATCCCCGACAAACCAGAAGCCGGGAAGGAAGTTAAACCCGGAAAACACGCCTCGCACGGAGACCGCGACAGTGGATAGAGGGAGCCGGAGACCAGCGGACTCACCTGTCTTGGAGGCGACCGGCAAGATCGCGGACGCATCCGGAGAATCTGGCCGTGGCTCACGGAGCTCAGGACATTAATTGTGTATTTTTTCGTGATGGGAGATACAGAACCAGACTAATACGTTGTATTTAATAAACCCGCCTTTTACGGCTTAACGCAAGAGAGACGGGTGGAGGGGGGAGGCTAGGTCACTTACGGAGTCTGAAGAACCCTGAAGAACCTCAATGTTGAACCCATCAGTGTAGGCTACACCACCACAGGATTAAATATCACAACACCGGAACAGCTATTTTAAAGACCACGGATCTGCTCTGTAAATATCAGCTCCAAGTTGACCGGAATCATTCAATTATTTGGTTAATTGTTTAATACAATAATAACCACTGCTTGGACGCCGTTGTTTGCATTCTTTGTTGCTTTCAATCAAATGATAACTCCTGTTTATACAGCAGGCCGACTTCCGTCAATTTTATTCTCTCTGGTTTGAAAACATGTTAATTTAGCCTATTGCCAAAGCTGGTGAGTATAAACTGTCAAATGTTATCATAACAGTTTGCGTGGGTCACTCTCAATATGCGAGAGTTGGCAGCTCTAGTTATATTGTATTGAGTTGGCCGGTTATATACAGGCTATTTTATTTTATTTAGTCGTCCCGGCCCTTTATCTAGTGGAGGTTCCAGAACTCAGACGATGTTTTTTCATTTTGATTATCATCAAAAAGGTTATTACTAATGCATGATGTGTTTATCCCTCTCCTGCTACCTTAAATGTTTTTTTTTTATGATGCGATGAGTCCGTCTTTACGGAGATATTTCTGAAACGCATCTAAGGAAAACGGAGAGGAAAAGATCGGTTTCGCCCGTGTGGACGACGGGGCCAAGACTTTTCAAAGTTATGAACTTTAAGCAATACATGTGATGGCTGTAATAAAATATTTTATTGTATACACTATTTAATACCACACTTAGGCAAAAAAAAAAAAAAGGGAACAGTTTACATCTTCTCCATGCTCAATATTATTGGCTATTAAAACTTGACGAGGCAATCTGAGCTGCAGTTAAAGATTTTAATAAATCAGAAGTACATTACATGATCAATTAGCAAAATCCAACATGAAACAGTAAACACTACTACTTAAAGATGGTGTATATAGCCTGTGAAACAGAGTAAACACTACTACTTAAAGATGGTGTATATAGCCTGTGAAACAGAGTAAACACTACTACTTAAGATGGTGTATATAGCCTGTGAAACAGAGTAACACTACCACTTAAAGATGGTGTATATAGCCTGTGAAACAGAGTAAACACTACTACTTAAAGATGGTGTATATAGCCTGTGAAACAGAGTAAACACTACTACTTAAAGATGGTGTATATAGCCTGTGAAACAGATGGTGTGTATATAGCCTGTGAAACTAAACAAGTAAGCATTGAAGAGGCATCTAGAGCACTACCAAGGAGGGAGGAGACAAGGTTATCTCCTATCTCCTTCACTGAGGAGACAGGGTAATCTCCTAGCTCTTTCCCTGAGGAGAGGACGTAATCTCCTAGCTCCTTCAGAGGAAAGTGGTTATCTCCTAGCCCCTTCACAGGCCGGGACAAGTGCAATACCGTCGCTACGCAGCATTGCTGCTCGGCCCCACCTGTGACGGAGTGGACAGGTCATACCGCCCCCCGACAACATCTTCCCCCGACCGGTGACATCATGAACCCCTGACCGGTGACATCATGAGCCCCTGACAGGGAACATCATGACCCTCTGATCGAGTGACATCATGACCCCTGATCGGTGACATCATGACCCCTGATCGGTGACATCATGACCCCTGATCGAGTGACATCATGACCCCTGATCGAGTGACATCATGACCCGTACAGACCCGTCTGAGTGACATCATGAGTCACTGACCGTTTGACATCCTAAGTTATTTAGCTGGATACCTCCAACCTGCTCAGTTTTGCATGGATTTGCACACCAACGCAATCTCCAGCGGAATGCAAACCAGCAAAACTGAGCAGAGTAGCGAAGTTCTCCCGGCGGCAGGAGACCTGTGGATGGCAGTGAGAAGGACTTGAAGTGCTCACGCTGCAGTAGATACGGACAACACTACCTGCACTATAAGCACTTTAGCACCGCTCACACTCGTGACAACACCTTGGGTATTAAGAGGGGTCGCAAAACAAGCTCTGAGTCCAATGGGCTTGGAGACAGGCAGAGAACAAGCAGGCCACCATCAGTTTTGCATAGATTTGCACAACTCTTCTATTCTTGTAGTGCAACTATGCAGAACTAGCAGAGAACTGCGAGACATTTGAGCCCAATTAGGAGGGTTTGTGTTCCCGAATGAAGAGCGTGATCACAGCCCTTATGCCAGAAGGGGCACTTAGGGCAGTAGGTGCTAGTCTATTTCACTATCTGCACTAGATGCACCTTAGCACAAGGACAACAACAACAACATAACAGCAGCGTTGGAGCCCGGGCCCGGGTATTGCTAGAAGTGCCTCCACTGCAGTAGCGTTGCATAGTACTACCTGCACTGTAAGCACTTTGGCAATACCCAGGCAGTAGCAGTCTTCAGCTGTCTCCGATGATGACCCTCCACCTCAGGTTTTGCTCATGGGTGTCCTGGAACACAACACAACATATCATTATACACCTAGAAAACACACTTTCAGCACCAAACAAAACCCGTCAGTACACAACTACTGTAGAACACACTCAATACACAACCCATCAGTAAACAGATATTCAGGACCAAACACAACCTATCAGTAGACAACTAGAACATACTAATTTAGCACCAAACACAACCCATAAGTACACAACTTGAACATACATTTAGAACCAAACACAAAACACTCAATTAGCACAAGATCTCAGCATATTTGTATATATATATATATATATATAAATATAAAACTCTTGATCGCGAATAAAAAGTGCATTTATTATGCACTCATGTTGACCAAAAGACAAACGCAATGGTTGTTGTGATTTATTTGCGGACCACGAGGTGAGTGGAGGGAAAAACATGAATGGGCTGCGGAGCGCCGCGCCCGTATTGCGCATGCGCGTGGGACACACCACCTCACCCCTCCCCCATCGACGGGAACATGGCGCTTTAAGTGCGCCAACCTGAAGCTAAATTCACTTTTTGCAGAAATTAAAACAAATAAAACCTTGTAATTCACTGTTAAGGTGGAGGCACATGTCGAAAACTGCCCCCCTCTGCTGTAAAACCTTGCACCTTAGTGCCAGGCAGGGTTAAAGTTTGTATATTGTAGCTGACAGGAGTCTAAACAACAGCAGCTAGCACGCTAGGCAGCTAGCAGGAGGCTAATATATGAACAACACGACGCCTCTTATCTTTACAAACCCAAAACGGCAACAAAAAAATATTTTTAGATAGATGAACGACCATGTAAACGCTTCTTAAAGTGTAATCGGAGACGCCTTGGTTTATTCGTCGCAGAAGAGCAATGTGCAGCCGATTAGCTTTAGCTTATTCGCCACACGCATTTAATGTAAAATATTAATCAGATGTTGACGCTGTCCTACGGAGCTGCATGTCACTACACTAATAATTTGCAGGATCAAAGGAAGGAGTTTACGAGTGTTATTAAGAGTTATGAGGGATGTTTATATCAGCTAGGCTGCTAGGCTAGCAGGCCTGACGTCCCATGTGCTGCTTTGTTCTGTAACAGCCCTACACTCCCTATAGCCCTATTTTTATTATTATCCCATCAATATCACCCTACAAACTGCTGAACAGGCTTTATTATCACACCTGAGCGATATATTACAATGTTTATAATGTGAATGTGTCTAGGAGTGAGGCTGAAACCACGCGTCTCCAGACACAAATACACTCGCTCATGGTTAGATCATTTATGTACACACACATTATATATTTCTTATTTGCGTTCCGCGTTTTAGCAAGCCCCAGTGTGACACATTCAGACACCAAGATTAAAACATTGTAAATGGTAAAACTCCAAGGAAAACACAAAATGAACGTGCTATTTATATAAACATTTGATATGTTGAAGCGTTTAAGCGAAACCCAAATGTGGCACGGGTTCATAAGTTAAATATTGCATGAATAAAAACATTCGGATAACACAGGGATGAGAAAGAAACATGGGAATAATAAGAGACTTCTGACGGTAAACATGCGCTCCGCACTCACCACAGATCTCCACCATCATGCGATCCGACCACCAATACACTCAAATACTACACGAATACAACCCCAAACTTTACCTAAAGGCAAATCTATGACCCGAAACATCATGTAGAGTCCGATCCTGTCGAGAATCACATTAAAAACCATTGAAGGATGAGGAAAGTGGCGCCAAGGCGTCCTGTTGGGAACCATGTGGTGAATCAAGGGCGGCGCCCTGTGAGCGTAAACATCTAGCCACGCCCCCAGCGCCATCATTAGCATATCTCAACATAAACCACCGTAAACATCTAGCCACGCCCCAGTACATCATTACCATATATCAACATAAACCACCATAACCATCCTGCCACGACCGGGCATCTTTATTTGCAGATCTCAACATAAGCATCCATAAACATCTAGCCAAGCCCCCCGAGCCAATATGAGCAAATATTCACACATACCACCCATGATACCACCGTAAATATTTAGCCACGCCTCCAGTACTTGGATGTCCACCAAAAATGTAAACACCTTACCACGCCCCCAGTATATATTTTAACATCGAACACCGTACCCCTTAATCCGAATTGAAAAAAACCTAAGCAATTACATAGGTCTTGGCGGCAGTAATGCGGACGTTGCAGATCGTGGCTCGGTAGCTCCTTGCTTTAAGCACAGGCCTCGAGAAAAAACTATAATTTATAAGACCATTGACGGCCAAGTTATCGTCGAGGATGACCGTACTGTTAAAATAATGACCCAGGACGAGCTCGTCCTTGTAGCCTCAAACACATTCAACTCCGATGGATTGAGTCCTCCAAAAAGGTGCTGTTTGAACTTTGTCCTGATACCAAACAACGGTGCGTGGGCTTTAAAGGCATCCAGAAGGACGCTAACAATATCAAAAAAAGTTTAAAAGTGCTGAACGAGTGTGGAGACAAAATCCCCCGGTTCGTCTCCCACTACCTGGACGAGCTGCCACCGGTGACATTTAATAACCTGGATGTCTCAAGCCTGCTCAGCAAGATGGAGCGGCTGCACCGTGAGATCTCCGCGCTGGCATGCAGTTAAACTTCAGGCAGATGTCGTCGAGAACCTGTGTTCTGTGACTGCGACCATAGGCTCCGCTCCAGAGTTGATGCTGTTGAACGCCGGCTGGAACCGAGCAACGGAGGAGGACCGGCTATCTCGGCTGGGAAGAATAGCGAGGAGCTGGCTAGGAAGCTGGCAAGTGGGAGCGTCCCTGGCTCTCCTGCGGATCCCATTTGTGTCCGCGCTCCTGTATCACCTCGCACGAAGTTGACCCCGGGCGATGTGAGCGTCTGTGCCGAGGCAGGTGCAGGGAGTGGGACTACGCGTGTACGCCCGACTCAAACTTTTTCACGAAAATGTTTAGTAATTCCACTGGTGCTCAGATAAAGTTAAGATAAGCTAGTTTAAAGCATACTGTACTCCTCTGTATACTGCCCCCTTATGGACCAAGTTTAAAAAGTCTAGCATCCAGAATCTCCAGATTGCCTATAATGATGATGTGCGTATAGGCCTAGGCCTACTGCTTAAAAAACCCAGGTGGAGCAGTGCAAGTGAACTATTTTGTAGGGTAGGAGTCGACACATTACTTGGACTGTTGAGAAACCTAATGCACAAATTAATTTGCAGATTGAATGGTTCATGTAACCTCATCTTTGTCAAACCCTGGTCTTAGTATTATGCGATACCAGTAATCCATGTTGAAACACTGGTATCATTGCCTTTATTAATTGTCCTGTTGTTGTTGGGCTGTTGTTTGTATTGGTATGTGTATGTATTGGACCATGAGTCTGGAAATAAAAGTTGATTGATTGATTGATTGATTGATTGATTGATTGATTGATTGATTGATTGATTGATTGATTGACACGCCTCACAACTGTTTGTTCTACTACAGCTACTTCCGGTATGCTGCGAGGGGCCGCGATGGGGACAGGGGCCAGCAGCTGGCTCAGACCAATTGACTGATCCTTGGTGAATGGGAAATAGTTTATCTTTTCAAGATCACATAAAATAGAATACATTTACATAAGTATGTCATGTAACCCAACAGTAAGGCAAGGCAATACAAATATGCATAATTATGTATCAAAATGTATGTATATAAATTCCATATAGAGAATGTAAATAAGACACACAATGTATCGTGATGTAAGACCAAAGAGCACAAACATGCATTCAATGGTGTTGCTCTTTCACATTGAAATTAAATGAATTTATAATAAATGTACATAAAGACTATACATTTAAAAGGAATTAAAACTAAATTGAGACGTCATATGGTTTGGTTGATAAAAGTATAAAAATGTTCTTGATTTTATATATTTGTGATGAAGTTATTACACTAAATATTACACTCATGGAGTGTCTGTTCTGTTAGATCGAAAAATAACAATGTATATTATATCAAATAATGCTATAAATAGATATAGATCGCAGCCGTAATTAATAATTGGTCATGTTTGCAAATAAATGTTGCGATAAATTAATCCAAGATTTGGAAATTTTAAAAACAATTTTGATTTTGTTGTCATTATATCTGCTCTACATATCAACACGTTTATCAATCAAGTTTTTAAATGAACATTGGGGGTAACGAAGGAACCATACCAAAATATAGAAAAAAGGAAAGTGAAGATACGTTGGTTAATGAAGGCCATGTGGTGCTGCCAGAAGAGGGCAGTACTGTAGCACTCTGAAAGGGAATTCATTTTAAAGAAGTATTTTGTACTTCACCAACTACTGCGATATCAAACTCATGTTTACCGTTCTATCACAATTTCAGTTTTCTACTAGTTATCGATCTATAGCCTACGTGTTTTATTTTTTCCTCTCTCGAGTTGATGCCTAGAGTGTGTAGATGGGGAGCGTATAGAGGAACTATAGTAGTAGAAGTAGGCCTACTTCCAGGACCTGACCTGCACACCACTCTGAAGAGTCACTTCACATCACTCTCACAGATTCGTAGTTAACAAATTCTTTGTGTTCAGGCCAGTTATCTGACTTCGCTTTGCTAAATCTAAATGCTAAATCTTATATCTATATCAAAATCCTAAATACATACAACAGATGAGCATATTCTGATAATCAGTTCTGACTCCTAACCACTCATATCATCACGTGCATTGGCCAGGAAATACCCGCACGGACAGCAGTTCCCACTATTTTACATCTCTCCGCAGGCCCGATCTACAGAGAGATCTAATTAATATATTTATGAAATTAGCATATCAGTTTACGATTTAGGATTTAGATAAACAATTTTCCATTTCGATTTTGGGTTTACATTTAGATAGGCTGTACGATTCAGATTCAGATATAACATGTTGATTTAGATTTATGATTTAGATTTACATTTCAATTTAGGATTTCAATTTAATAATTCGATTGAGCATTTAGATTTAGGAGTTAGATTAATTTATAAAGATTTTGATTTATACATTCAATTTAGCTTTTTTTTAGATTTAGGATTTATATTTAGATATAAAATGTAGATTTCAATTTAGGATGTAGATTTCGATTTAAGATTTCGATTTATCATAGATATCTAATGGGAAAAAGTCACATCAAAATAAAATGGATTTTGGAGGGTTGTTTATTTGCTAAATCAGGGTAAAATTAAGTAAAGCTCGAGCTAAAACTGGAGCAAGTGTGCAAGTTATTCACTTGCAAAAGTTTACCGATGCACCCGATAGTCACCAATGTGCCAACAAATGTGCAGAGCTATGTCAGTTTACATTGCATACATACAGTGTGTTTATGGTTGACTATGACACTAACAATTGTCCCTGTGATATTTAAATGCAAAATGTTGTTAAGACAACTGAATTGCAGTATAATAGTAGAGAATAATAGTACAGTATATACCAGTTCAACAAGTTAAGTTATTTGTTTGATCATAATGGTATACGTTTGATCAACCATACACCAATAATATCTTGGTCGAGGTGAAGCTTCTGGAACACATTCAATTATGTGCCGAAAGCAAAATTACTGAATGCAGACCAAGTTAGGATAAAAATAATGAAGTTGATTAGGCAGTGTTAGCAACATGATGGAGAAGGTGATAATAATAAAACGTAACTTTATTTATAAAGCAACTTTGAAAAACAGTGTTTACAAAGGGCTTAAACAGACAATAAAATTGTCCCCTGCAGATACAAAAACAGAACTAGATATAAAACCACAGCAATTGGCAGCAAGGAACAGTTGGGATTTGCATGAAATTTATTCAAATCGTAAATTAGTATGTATACAATACAAACAAATCAAACCGAGTAAAAAAAACAAAACCAAAAACACAACATAAAGCTATAAGGAAATTAAAATGATGGTGGTGGATGAAGAGGTGAACAGGGAGGAGGTGCAGGAGAAGGGGGAGGAGGTGAAGGAGGAGGGGGAGGTGAAAGGGGAGGAGGAGAGGTGAGGGGAAGGGGAGGAGGTGAAGGAGGAGGGGGAGGTGAAAGGGGAGGAGGAGAGGTGAGGGGAAGGGGAGGAGGTGAAGGAGGAGGGGGAGGATGGAAGGTAAAGGGGGAGGGAGATGAAAGTTGAGGGGGAGGAGGGGGAGAGGTGAATGAGAGGGGTGAAGGACGAGGGGGAGTTGAAGGACGAGGGCTAGGAGGGGGAGAGGGGAAGGACAAGGAGGGGGAAGTGAAGGGGGGGGGAGATGAAGGAGAAGGTGGGGGGGAGGTGAAGGGGGAGGAGGGAGATTAAAGTTGAAGGGAAGGAGGGGCGAGGTGAAGGAGAAGTAGGGGTGGAGTGATGGGGAGCGAAAGGGGAGTTGGGAGAGGGGGAGGGAATATGGGGTGGAAGGGGGAGTGAAGGGGGGGAGGCAGGGGCAGACAGGTAGAAAATGTGAGCATGACATGGTTGGGGGAGCGTGTAACGTATTCCTGACAGTCCCTATGCATGGGGGACCCCCGCTACTGTTTTACCGTGCATAGAAATATGACAACATATCATCACACATGTTTAGAGTCTGTACGTCTACATTTAGATAACTTCGG
Organism: Gadus chalcogrammus; assembly: GCF_026213295.1. NCBI lineage: Eukaryota > Metazoa > Chordata > Actinopteri > Gadiformes > Gadidae > Gadus > Gadus chalcogrammus. Next base: position 20,673,391 of record NC_079425.1, on the reverse strand, counting down.
ATAGCGCTGAACACAATGATCATAAGGTTCTTTTATTATCATTATTAAATATACATATGAGTCAAGCTGCAAGATAAGCAGTTCCTTGTTTGTGTATTCTTGGTTTCCCGTTAGGTGAACATGTTTGCTCGCTATGACGAGATCTCTGATGGGTTTGTCATTCGTGGGTTTGTCTTGTTTTCAGATGGTTCAGAACGAATTTGTTTCATCTCCCCTGCGACGAGACACCCTGTAAACATCGACTCGACGTGAGGTTTCAACCTTGAAGCTGAGCAGTGTTGTAAACCGTTGACGGGACGTAACGTTTACAGTAAACGTTACGTCCCGCCAAAGAGACATTTATAAAGGAGGTGTCCCAGAGGAGCTTGATGAACACACCATGCCATTGTTTTAGCTTCAGCCTCCGACTCTCTCTCCTCTCTACATTAAAGGTTTAGTTATGGTTCCATGTCGACGCAACGCAATGACCACGCAGACGCTTCGACGCAGTCCTGAACCTGTTTGGGTTCTGCGTCAAGTTTTAGTGAGCAGACCAATCACGTCTCGACGCAAGGTTACAATTTTTGGGAGGCGCACATCAGGCCCTTGTGGTGGACGCAAGGTGAGTCCCCAAGGACGTAATGGCTCCATAAACCACCTTGCGTTGCGTCAACGTGGGACCATGTGTGGGACCAAGTGTGACACTGACGGTCGACAGTGTAAAACGGCTAGTTAGTATGTTAGATTCTTCTGTAGGTAAAGGGGACATATAAATAATATGGATGGCTTATTTTATTTTATATTTTATTCTATAAGGAATGTGTGATTGTAGATATATACACATCAACTCTTGTTTTAAGAAACATTGCAGGTCCAATCAAACATCGCTGACCTCAAATGGTGAAAGGCAGAATCACAAGACACAGGAATTCAGCTTGCACCATTTCTTCCAATCAGAAAGAAGAACAGCTGTAAGATAACGATAAGATGTTTAGGGTTGACACTGTCATCATCGTCATCGCTCTCTGTTACAGGTGAAGATATTAGTGAAGATAGTTGAAGTTGAAGATCGTTGTTTTCTTCAGGGACCCATCCTTAGTGGTGGTCACATGGTCGTAGTGCAAATGATGATAGGATGTGTTGTTAGCTCCGTGGGCGTGGAGATGAGAAGCAAACACCTTTTGGTGGACGCTTGTTTGATGTCCGCTAGGAGGGTGAGACGACATCAATCAAACAGGAAATGACATAGCGCAAACAGGAAATGACAGGTCGCGATCAGACCTTGTAGTAGATGTGGGTGGGGCTTTGGGGAGGGACTTCTTGCACGATGTAGACGGGGGCGCCGTAGTCCCCGCTGACGCGCTGGTAGTGACGGCAGAGGGCTCCCTCGGACCCCCGGAGAGGAAACACCAGCTGGGCCTGGGGGTCCAGGTCCTCACTGCTGGTGCTGTCTCGCTTGCCCAAGCGTTGGAGGGGGAGGGCCGAGGGCGGAGGGGGGTTGAGCCTGTCCTCAGAGCGCCGGGGACGTCTCCTCCTCCAGACACAGGCCACCAGGACCCCCACGGAGAAGACGAGGACCAAGCCCCCTGATACCACCCCCAGCAACAGACCCCGGTCCAGCCCTACATCAACCCAGAGCATAATATATCATAACTAATATAGTATAGATAGACAAACAAACACATATATACTATAATAATACATGAAAAACAGACAGATGCTATTAAGAAAAAACCCTGGCCAGAGCTCTCGGACACAAGTACGCTCCCAAAAGGCTTCTGGTCGTTTCCGCATTAATAGGAGAGAATGAAAGAAAGAGTTTCAATCGCTTCTCATCAGATGCACTTGTGTCACATCAGATTCACCTGTGTTGCCTGCCTATGAATACGGTTTTAAATTTAAAGCATAATTTCAGGGGTTTCATTTTATATCACAAACCTTGACTAAAAATGTAATAGAGAGACAAGTTCTGTCCTTCAGTTGGTTGCAATCTGCAACCTCAACGCTAGGAGCCAGTTAATCCTACAAAATGCACCATTCAAGGAATAATACTCTCAAAGTAGATTTAGATACAAGTTTGGGATAAAACATTTGTGTCCCATGCTTAAAATGATGTTAAAGCTGTACTTTGACATCAAAAGCATTTCACTCACATTGAGGTCGATAATTAAGTTGATTAATTAAATTGATCAACTTGAAACGGTTGAATAACTTTATAAACGGCGTTATAACTTTATTCAACCAGGTCTCTACGTACCCTCTTCCTCTTTTTCGGCCGTTCCTGTGGTTTCCTTGTTGTTGGCGTTGTGCTCTTTAGGGGGGAACCTGGTGGGGGATTCCTGAGGAACAGAAGGAGGATCCGAAGGACCTGGAACACCAGAACAATAGTCAAACCTAGACTCACTTCCTGTTCTGGTCTTCAGACCCTCTGACTTCCTGTCCTAAGATACATGTCATTAGGAGGATAAGGTAGTGGTTGAACAGTACAGATACATGTCATTAAGGGGCAGGGAGGCGTTAGACAGCACAGAGACGGAGTAGGTAGGGGATAGACAGTACATAGACAGGTCATTAAGGAGCTGGTAGGGGTTAGACAGTAGGGAGACAGGCCATTAATGAGCAGGTAGGGGACAGTACAGAGACATGGCATTAGGAAAAGGAAGGGGGTTGGACAGTACAGAGACAGGTCATTAAGGAGCAGGTAGGGGATAGACGGCACAACGTCAGGTCATCAAGGAGCAGGTAGGGGTTAAGGTATCTTGCTAAAAGATACCTACATTCGGATTGGCTAACGGCTAATGTTCCTGATTCCTGACCTAGAACAGGGATGGGCAACTGGCGGCCCGCGGGCCCCATACGGCCCGCATTCTCACTCAGTCAGGCCCGCACATAATTAAAAATAAATAGATAAATAATAATAATAATAATAATAATAATACAATAATAATAATAATTGATCGACTTGCAGAAAACTCAGTCAAGAAAGATGAGAAGCAGAGTATCTGTTAATAGAATTCAAAGGCAAACCCATGTGTCTAGTTTGCTTAGAAACTATATCAGTCATGAAAGATTTCCACTTAAGTCGCCACTACAACTACTACATCTGCAATGCATATCATGCCACTGTTTTTCAGTTTTTTGACATCATTGAATGATGATGTATGTGAGCCCTTTGCACTGATAAAAATATTAACCATTCATGTGGCTGTTTGAGCATGGAAAACATGAAATTAATATATGTGGGTTTAATTAACATACCGTACAAAGGTTATGATTCTGGACGATTTTTTAGGTAGTGGCCATCCCGAAAATGTACCAAAATACAGGAAACCATATCTACCAAATTCAAAAATCTGTAGCTTCTCTCAGCTCAGGTTTAGTTGAAGTGGGCAGTCATGCGGCCCTCTGATGGTTATGATGAAAAATGTGGCCCTCTTTATCATGAAGCTGCCCATCCATGAACTAGACTATCCTGTGTAATATGCATAATATGATAAATGTATCCATTATACCTGGTATACATTTATCCTATTATACATAATATAACATATTGTACATGTTGATAATACCGATAAATATTTGCTCTGACTGGAAGCTAAACACTGCTGTAACGTCCAAACAGATTTATATTAAACTGATGTTCCGCATCTGCCAAATCTTTTAAAATATGGATCAGAGATAATCCATTTTTTAGGAGATTGGAAATATTTGAGCCATGAGAGGAGAGCAGAGCAATATTATTATAGACACAGACACAGACACAGACACAGACACAGACACAGACACAGACACAGACACAGACACTGACACTGACACTGACACTGACACTGACACTGACACTGACACAGACACAGACACAGACACAGACACAGACACAGACACAGACACAGACACAGACACACACACAGACACACACACAGACACAGACACAGACACAGACACACACACTGGGTCTTACTCTGCCCCACTCGGAGCACCATGCTCATGGATCGGGAGCGACAGACGCCCCCAACAGCATTCCCCATCCCCTGCAGAGAACCCGTCGACGTGGCTGCAGTGATAAACAACAACACACAACAATGAAAAACAATATTTAAAACACAACTCCGACCAGTTTGACCGTAGAGATAAGAGCGAAGCACGGACGCAGAGCAAAACTATTAACTTACTGCTTATTTACCAACGGCTAAACTACTACTACCTAACTAACTGCTAGACTACCACAACTGACTAACTGCTAACGCTGACTGCTAAACTACAAATTCTAAGTGCTAGACAACTACTAACAAATTGCTAAACTAGTACTATCTACTAAACTACTAATATAAAACTAAATGCAAACCTACTAAAACTGTCAAAATACTAAACCACTAATACTAACCTACTGCTAAAATATTGTAGCAGTTGTCACTGCCACACGCCATAGGTGGCTATGGAGGGCTTCTCTAAATCCTAGAACACAGGGTGATGATGGTTAACTTCATTGCACAGTTGAGGGTAAATGATTCCCAGATGTTACATGCTATCTTGTCTGAGATCTCACTGAGTGTGTGTGGTGATGGATGGTTTAACCTGTGTACACTGATTACTCAATGTGCAACAGGGGTGCCCCCAGCCCCAGAGTCTGATCAGTCTGTCTCGGTCCAGGTGAGGCTGCCGTCATCCACACACAAACCACAACACCAAACTGAGCCTGAGGAGAATCTCTAACCGAGGAATATAAATACTAGACTATTTAAGAGTCACTAGGTGCTGTTTAAGGGAAGATGGCACTATTTTTTCGGCGGAAATGTGCCTTTAGCCAGTCAGCCAGGTCTGTCGAGGTTCAAACGAGTGGAATATAATTCCAACACATCCGACAACCACACACTTATAGACCTTTCAGGAACCAATTAACACAATGGATGATGAATACATAGCAGCACTAAACTCTTTCTGCTGAAGCTTGCTATATGTCATGTCTGCTTGTTTGCAATGTCGTTCTGTCTGCTTGTGTTTGTCTATATATGTATGTTTGCAATGCCGTTCTATACATATATTTAACTGCATGTGTTTGTGTATATACGTATGTTTGCAATGTTGCTCTATGTGTAGATTTGTCTGCATGTGTCTGTCTATATCTATGCTTGTAACAATGTTGTATATTTATCATTACTGCTTTTACTGTTTCTAAAAACAGTGTGTCATTCATTTATATATAAACGGCATGTACTATTCTGCTTAGCTTTGGCCAGGGAATACTAATGAAAAATGGTCCCTTCTGGTATTTTTTACCACTTGTATTCATAAATTATTCTCATTCTTAAATAAACTAAATAACTTTGTGTTAATAAACCAAGTGATATGAAAATCACATACAGCCAAATAAACTGTAAACGCACACCCACACAGCAACACCCACACTGCAACACCCACACACACGCATACACAAATACACACACACACACACACACACACACACACACACACACACACACACACACACACACACACACACACACACACACACACACACACACACACACACACACACACACACACACACACACACACATGCCTGCACACACACAGGCTTATTAGGAGCATTTAGGTCAGATAACAATGTGAGCGTCTGAGAGCTGAGACGTCAGATGTGCTGTCAGGTCTCGGTGTGTCCTGGAGCAGAACATCTCCCTCGTCCATTTACTCCCTCTCCCCCTTGCCTCCTCACTCCCTCCCCCCCACGGAGAGAGAGAGGCGCTGTTGGTGCATCAGAGCAGCCATGAGAGACAAGCCTGCCACTCTCTCTTAGTCTCACTGCACAACGCACGCCGCAGCGCACGGCGATACGCTAAGCCACTCTGACTCTCTGGCTGATCACGGAGCGGCAGGAGGTAAAAGCTCTCCCGTTAGATACACGTTAAACGCGAGTTCACCACACTACTGTTGACTAGATGCATGTTACCCATTAGTTCACCTCCTAGTTCACTACTCTGCCCTTTTTTACTGTTACTCTAACTACTGTACTAGAACTACTATATTATCTACTCTACTCTTCTATAATTATTGTAGCATCTAATTTGATATGCTATAATTACTGTAATATCAACTCCACTCTACTATATCTACTGTAGAATCGACTTGACTCTAAGTATGGTAGTCTGTGTCTCTACTCCACCCTACTCTTCTATACTCTACTGTCGCTAACTTACAGCGCACTTACAGGTGATGTAGTACACAGGTGAAGTAGTTACGTTCAAGGCTCAAGACTGCAAACATTTATTACATAGATGCTAGGTAATTAGTTCTAGGTCGTGCCAGTTTAAGAAAGTATACATATATCTGGGTTATCCCAAACAATGTTATAATGGCTCTGCGTCACCATGCTCCATTCCAGCGGCACATTATAATACTTAAAACCGGGCTAGACAGGATAAGAGATGGCAGACTTGATTTTAAGTCTTGTTCTGTGTTTAATATGATGGGTGGTAATGAAGGTTTTGTGCAGTGCTGGAGGTTATACAGTGGCTGCATGCAGCACTGGTATGAGTGCTCTCATTGGAAACAAACGGCTAAAAAGGGTGTTTGTACACTGTGCAAAGTTTCAGGGAACTTGCACCTCAGCAGAAGTGGTATTTAAGAAAAAAGCATGCAAAAACAAACACACACACACAACCACGACAAAGAAGAAGAATATGCTACTGGAGTTTACTACCAGCCTGCTATTAGCTTTAGGTATTTTAGGAAAAAAGATAATAAATAATAAAATAAACACATCTTACAATTTATTCAAAGTGACATAATCTGTTCAATTGATGAATACAGATTTATGGAACGTGACAAAGGACAAGCAATTAATTGAAGGTGCCACCAAACAACAAAGTAGAAGATGCTAGCCCTGAACTGATAGTTGATGTACTACTGGTGATGTAGTTAATTTACAGGTTGTATAAAACATGGATGTGGCTAACTTAGAGGTGATGCAGTACAGGGGATGTCGCTAATTTACAGCCGATATATGACAGATGATGTAGGCCTAGTTAAGTTACAGGTGATGTAATGGATTTGGCTAAGGTGATGCAGTACAGGTGATGTGGCTAACTCACAGGTGATGTGGCTAACTTAGAGGTGATGTGGCTAACTTAGAGGTGATGTGTCTAACTTACAAGTGATGTAGTAGTCTCGTCCCTTCAAGAACTCCAGGCCCCAGAGGTTGGGGCTGTACTCCTGGAACTTGAAGGTGAACTTGACATCCTGCTGTGGTTTGTCACAGGCCAGGAGGGGCGTGTCACTCTGGTCCACTGTGCAGCTCTGGAGCTGAGTGCGGGTCACCAGGTAAACCCGGTAGAACTCCTCCCCCCCAGCCCCACCCCGGCCACCCGCCCGCGGACACACAATGTTCATCTTGTCCCCGATTTGAGGATATAGGACCAGGCCACGACCCGGCTCGAACCTGTGTGTATGTGTGTGTGTGTGTGTGTGTGTGTGTGTGTGTGTGTGTGTGTGTGTGTGTGTGTGTGTGTATATGTGTGTGTGTGTATATGCGTGTGTGCGAGAGAGAGAGTGAGTGAGAGAGAGAGAGAGAGAGAGAGAGAGAGAGAGAGAGAGAGAGAGAGAGAGAGAGAGAGAGAGAGAGAGAACACATTAAAGTAAATAACTGCCGGTCAAAATATCTGCCGTGTGCGTATATTTACCTCAACCTTTAAACATCAAACATGTCATTTGTCTAAGAAGAACAGAAGAAGCAGAAGTCTACAGAAGGTTTGTTCAGCTGACCAGATAAGACAGCGAGAAATTATTAAATAAACTTACTTGGTGTTTGAGCTGTTCCAGTAGATGGACTCCAGGACCGCCGAACTAATCGGGCAGAACAAGTTGAACAAGATCAAAATTGTGTGAGAGCAAGTGACGGACTCCATCCCATAATAACCCCGAGGAGCGGGGATCAGAAAACAGTGCACACCAAATAATCCGGCGTCCGCATGTTTTCTGACTTCTTATTTACAATGCGCATATTGCACGTTGATAAATCAAACGCCTTCCATCCTGAGGGAGTCCACAGCGTAATTTGGAAGGATTGATTGGTGTGACGCTACGCTCCAAAAGTGTGCGTAAACAACTGTGAGGCGAGACCAGCGCACCATGGGACCGCCCAACTCGGCTCAGGAATTATGGCGGCGATGTTGACTATTTAATTATGCTAAAATAAATGTGCAATTTTCTTGGTTTATTTAGGCCCATCACTTGAGCATGTGTGATTTACATAATTGGCTTAATAGGCCTTAAAGCCTGGAACAGATTTGTTCAAATACAGTTTTGGTAAATACACTTCCAGCATGTTTACGTTTAAGTTCTTTTTATTTTCATTCTTTCATTTCTATATATAAAACAGAAAATATGTAGTCGTCTTTACAATTTACATTCTCAACACTGAAAGACTGAAGAGATGCCTAAGCGAATAAACCTTTAAAATAGGGTAACCAGACGTCCCTGGCTCGAGCAGTCCCGGGAATGTAGGCTATCCGTTTTTCTTATAGGATAAAAAATATATATTGAATACATTTTTTAATGGAAAGGTTCTAGTTTTCATGAATATTAATATTGAGACGGTGCATGTAGCCTATCTGATAAGCTGTGACAGATCTATCTGTCAGGGGTATATCTATCGACTTTACCATAAGCAGGCATGGCTGAATATTAACAATAGATTATCAATACAATATAGAATAATTCCCTGTTCGAGTAGCTTTGTTTTTTTCTTTGGTTGGTTTCCCAAAGCTTAACACACACAATATTAACCCATGTAGGCAACTGCCAAAATATGTATTTTATTTGATAAGACCACCTTTTCCATTTCAGAAACAATAATAAATAAAATAGAATAACATACAATAACAAGTTTTTGTTTTATCTATCAACCAAATATTGTTATTCTGCCAAACAGAAATCTGGTCACCTTAATTTGGGAGAAACAAAATATAATAATAAAGGAAATAATAATTTGGCCTCCAAAAATATATAAACGTACACATTTAAGTGCAGTGTTGAAGCAGATGTAGACCAATAAAATGTAAGTATTAAATATCTATAAATAGGTAGGCCAATTACAAAGAACAAACAGGCATATGCCTGCAGCAAAAAATAAGTTACATGTTTAAAATTATATTTGTAATAGGCCTACTTGTATAAAGTAAGATGTTATTGCTAGTTATTTTTGAACAGTCGGTATCTGTAGTTGTTTCTCAGAGTGAGGATAATGCTAGCATGCTAGGCGTCTTGGAGAGAACAACCCCTATCACGATTAGCATTAACCCCAACCTGAGAGCCCCGTGGATTCATTATAAGAGGTTATTATGGTAAAATTACAATACAGCACATAGCAGAGGCTAGCATAGGCTAGCAGCAGCTACCAGCTTCAGGGCTACTGCCATTGGCTAGTTAGCTTAGCAAAGCTAGCAAAAGAGTTCCAGGTCGGAGATGCCGTACGCAGACATGCCTGTAGGGGGCGACAAGAACACATGTCAGTAAGGGCAGAATATTTGAAAAATAGATTACTATATCTTTGTAAATTGATAATATAGCAATATCGGTGTATATATCTTTATACAGTTATATATATAATTCAGATATATCTATAGATCTATATCCAGGTAGATACTCTGTTATTTGCCATATTAATGAATTACTACTGCCGTAAATGGCATACGACCAAACTCAAAATCACTTAACTAATGAATAAATAGTTTGAGAAATGTCAATGAGTTCACTCAAAAGAAAGAAAAAAAGTACATATCACACTTCACAGACACAGACACATCTCCACAGTATTGTAAGTAGGACTCCTGATTCAGACTCAGTTAAGAACACATTTAGTCCCAGTTGTGGTTGAAACTATTTTAAAAGCCACTACGTGTACGATGCGTTAACATGATATATTTACGTTAACGTGTGCTAGTAAACAGTCTCTGGTTTATAAGAGCGTGTGTTTCTACTGACCTGTTTCCTGAGGGCATCTCTTCCTTCACAATGTGTCTGCATCAAAGGCTGTAGTCTCTCTCTCTCTCTCTCTCTCTCTCTCTGTGTCTCTCTCTCTCTCTCTCTCTCTCTCTCTCTCTCTCTCTCTCTCTCTCTCTCTCTCTCTCTCTCTCTCTCTCTCTCTCTCTCTCTCTCTCTTTCTCTCTCTCTCTCTCTCTCTTCTAAGATCTCTCTCTCTCGCCATTGGTGTTTAAGTGAGGTGTGTTTAGATCCAGCCAACATCATTTATATGCTTTTTGTGAGTCATTGTAGAAATCCCCGCACAGAAATTGCGGGGATGAGTCAAAAGTCAAAAGTACACCTCAACCTTTCTTGTCAGATCCCTTTCTACTCTCAATTTCCGCTTATCTAAAATCTAAAAACCAAAGCTATATTGTACTCTATCATCCATCTATAATCTAATATTTTATCTATCTATAATAAAAATCTATAGTCAAATCTTTCTAAAAAATATACTATAATCTTTCTATAATATAATCCAGTCTTTCTATAATATATATCAACTATCTATAATCTAATATATAATCAAATCTACCATCCATCTATAACCAAATCTATAATTTGTCTGTAAGCTTACTCTCTGGGGGTTAATAATTGTCAGTAAATTATAGTACCAGACAGCATGGAGCTGCCTTAATCAGAGGCTGTTGATTTACTTCAATCATAACCAATTCGATAAACCAAGCTGTTTGTTCTTCATTTCTCAGCACCTGTTCTAGATATTATGATTCACGTTATTCTTCTCTCTCACCAGAAACCCCAGCTGCTGGACCGCCCAGCCTATCCTCTCAAGCCTTGGGGGTTGTGTCTTCCACTAATTTATGTCATCTTGTTTCTCGTTGTCTTCAAGATGACCCAGAAGCTAAGCGACGAGAAATGCCAACTTGTGGGTTATAGCTGGTAACCTACCAGATAAGTCATCACCAGCATTCCCCAGTTCCCCCTTTTCCAGAGCAGAGGTCTGAGGTCCTGATTTCCTAGAAAACGAGACAAGCCTAATTACAATGCAAACACTCTTATGGTATAACCCATTATGGTTATTCAAGCACACTTGATTTTATTGAATTGTATATATGTGATGATTATGATATGTGTCCACACAACAGAGTACACGTTGGTCTTACGTTTTATGCCTCTAGTAACCTATGACTTACTATAGGATGGCGTAAGAAAACACCGAAAGGGGACATATCATACCACCAGATGTGAGTGTGATTAGCCTTACAAGCCGTTTCGAAAATCTGCCCCATCTGACATCTCAAGTGGGCCTGTCCACCTAGAACTGTGCAGGATAGATGAGCAACCTTTGCTTCAGTCCACTGGGTAGGCTGGTAGACTGATCTATCTAGCACAGATCTAGGTGGACACCCCCACTAGTGATGTCAGATGGGGCAGATTTTCGGAATGGCTTGTAAGGCTAATCACACTCACACCTGGTGGTATAATATGTCCCCTTTAATCAAATTAAATTCCACTATTCAGTTATGCCTTAAAATGTTCCAGACAATATAACCAATTATTCTATATGTGAGTGAAATCTGGTCTCTCTTGATGAAAGAAATAAAATAGGATTCAAACCCAGTGGAAGAAAATGCATCTGGAATTCTGTCCAAATATTTTGAAAGTCCACAGAAACTGGCCAAACCTTGGATGCAGAGCTGAATTGGGCGAATTCCTTCAAATCATAAATATGGTATTTATTATTATTGGCAGAAGTCCTGACGCTTCAAAAGTATAAATTCTTGAGTCTTTGTTTCTATATAAGAGAGTATCTATCTAGTAAGCCCATACATCTCGGACGCTCGGATCTTGATACTGCGGCCCAATCCCATTTCCACCCCTTACCCCTTCCCCCTTCCCCTTGTTTTTGTAGGGGTAGGGCTGTCCCAAATCTCATCTGGGTTAAGGGCTAGGGCCAAGACGTAGGGCTACGTGGCCCTTGAAATGAAGCTTCCAAAGGACCACACTTTAAATGGAGGGGTTTGAGGAAAAGCCGGCCAACGAATTTGGCAGCCGTATTTTTTCTTTTGAGAAGCGCATTGTGTACTAGAAATGCACTATACAAGACTGATGTTATTATTATTACTAGTTATTATCATTCAGAAACACGCCGCCTACTCTTGGCCTCTGTTGACAGCAGTCCGCGAGCTTCAAGCGATGATGACGTGACGTAATGGAGGGGTGTCTAATTTCTTAGGGGAACATTTCACCCCTCTGTTTGGAGGGGCATGGGGGAGGGGGAAGGGGGAGGGGGAGGGGGAGGGGGGAGGGGGAGGGGTGAAGGGTGGAAATGGGATTGGGCCTAGGTACTGCCTTGAGAGGAGAGAGAGAAAGAGAGAGGGAGTAGGGTGGATTTAGAGAAGAGAGAGAGGGGGATGAGCAAGAGGAGAGAGAGGGAGTGAGAGGAGAGAGGGGGGAGAGAGGAGAGAGGCCGGGAGAAGGAGGGGAGAGAGGGGGTGAGTGAAAGAGAGGGAGTTGGCGTGAGAGGAGCGACGGGGAAAGAGAAGAGAGAGGGGGGGGGGGGGGAGAGAAAGAGACGGAGGGGACGAGCGAGAAGATACTATCGGTATGAATTTCCAAGAAGTCATGGGGAGGCCCCCCCGAAAGCCCTCTTCCACCCAGCCCTCTCGATCAACCCCCCATCTCTCTTCTCCTGCTCTCACCCCTCCCTCTCCCTCTGCTGTCGCCCCTCTTTCTATCTCCCCTCTCTTTCCTCTAGCTCCATCCTCCCCCTCTCTCTCCTCTCACTCCATCTTTCTCTCGCCTCTCCCTTTGCCGCCTTACTCTATCCCATCAGAGGTTAAATCAAATGTAGTCAACGTAAAAACTATTAGATGTTCTCCAAAGGTCAACCGCAGTTGAAAAAGACTGTTGCCATGGAAACGCCTTGATTGTGTTTTAGGGGTCAATCATGTATAGTGTGTGTGTGTGTGTGTGTGTGTGTGTGTGTGTGTGTGTGTGTGTGTGTGTAAATGTGTGTGGTTTCCTTACTTGACTGTGGTAGTATTAGTATCAGCAATAAATACATTTAATCATACGTGTGTGTGTGTGTGTAAATATTGCCAGTTTCTTTTTTACACGTCTCCTTTCAGTCAAAACGTTTAACCTTTGGAATGTCTCAAAACGACTCAAACCAAAGAAACAGGTTTCGGGGAATTCAGAGAGCTTCATAGTCAGATAGTAACGGCTTTCTGCCTGTTTCCGGCGTGCCACCACTCGGATACCATCTGGGGGTTCAGTGGGGATATCCTGGCTGCTGAACTAACCACTAATAACATTCACTTAAGAGCAACTGAATATACGTAGTTATGAAAACAAGCGTGGATCACGTGTTGTTGAGTTGTTGCGGTAAATCATAATAACGTTGCCCTATTTCTTACCATTGTGTGGTCGAGGCCCACACGTTGTACTTCCTGCTTCAAACCGACCTGCTCTATTTATAAACCCCACAGCTTCCGGGAATCAAACTACCTCACTAGGTAAATTAGGTTTAGTTTACGGTAAATTAGGATTAAGGGGTAGTTTGCTTTAGGTCTATAGGCGTAGAGAAAGCTGTAGTTCAAGAGTGAGTGTGCAGCAAGAGGGGGAATCCCGACTATGCACGTTTACTAACAGGATTGGGGGATGACTCATACCGCTGTAATGATATGCAGTACATCATGGGTAATACATTATTTCGATTTTCCATCAGACCATTATCTTCTCTTGAGTGATATCTTATGTGTTTTTTCTCAGAGAGAAAATACATGTATTACATAGGCTACATTTCACAGAATTTATATATTTATATTAAATATTTATAAATAATACCATGTGTTTGACCAAAAAACTTGGATTTGATTATCGATTACAAATTAGTTTGTTATAAAACTTTCCGTTATATATTAACTTCAAATAAACATTTCAGGCAAAACACAGATCTAATAACATGTTATTTAATAAGTGACGTTATTTTGAATTGATTAAACTATAAAAAAAATACATTATTGAAGGATTCCAGCTATGACTAAATAATGTCAATTAAAATCGTTAATATATTAAGCCAATACAATTAAAACAATATTTGTTTTTTTATCCACTATTGCTTAATGAATGATATAGTTACTATTTACCAAATTGATGGACGCTTAGTGCAGTATTATCCAGTATTATCATCCTCAATGAATATATTCTCATTACATTGTTTATACAGTTAAAGGTCCCATCGCAGGAAAATCTCACTTTAGGAGGTTTTCTAAAAAACAAGTTCCCCTAGCCTGCCTATGGTCCCCCAGTGGCTAAAACTTGCGTTAGGTGTAAAACGAGAACTAGGTGTTAAGCTCGCCTTTGAAAAAAACGGAGGCTCAAGCGCGCTGATTTGGAATGTGGTCCCATATGTCGTCATAAAGGACCTAAGCCCCTCCCCTTTCTCTGCCTTGCCCGCAACGAGAATTTGGCCCGCGAATGAGACACGACCGTGCGAGCTCCACATGTGTGTGGGTGATTACACACACTCAAACGCAAGTGTTTGCTGTTGGTGTTATGGCGCATAACACGTCGGTTCTTTGACGTCTCTTGTGTTTCTACAACGAGACTGTAGTTGGGGTCATCTCAGACATGGTTGAGAAGGAATTTGGGGAAAGGAACTTAGGCTTTGACTCCCTGAAGTACATGAACTGCGACATGCTGCCTGCTGCTGGTTGCCGCGAGGCAGCAACGCCGCCCGGCAGCGGGCAGCTGGCAGCGCGCGGTTCAGTCTACTTCAGATCGATGTGGAAGTGGAAGAACCAGAGACGTCGGAGAACCCGACGAAGTCGTTTGTGATTCATAATATTGTGTGGAGGCGCACACAGCTTTTGGCCGTGATAATATGTATTATATGAAATAGATATCTATGTATTATATGATATTATTTAGATCAGTGGTTTTCAAACTGTGGGGCGCGCCAGAGTTCTTCAGGGGGGGCGCGACGTGAGAAAAGAATAAACCCGAAAAAAACCCTGAAAGTCGATGATTCAAATCATCAGTCGTACTTCAACTGTAGAAGTAACAGACACATAATAACTAAATCAATTTTCAACCGTTTATCTTCGTGCAAATCATTTAACAAATCACAATTCACACTTGTATCGTCAATAATATCCAAACAGAATTTCGATATCATTTAAAATTTCTTCAGAATCACAGTTTTGGTTTCATACCGCTTAGTTTTCAGCTGTTTTCATTGAAGACCCTGCCCATTCTGATACACCTACTTCTAGACATCGTAACTCGTTCCTTTTTCAACCGTTTACCATCGTTCAAACCATTAAACAAATCTGCAACTAAACGGAATTTTGATAGCATTTATACTTTTTTCAGAATCACAGTTTTAGTTTCGAACCGGCATCGTTTTCAGTTGCTTATAACAATTTGGGTCACCATAGCAACGCCGGTAAACAAACCCCGCCGAATAGTCGAATCTCTGGACTGAAAAGGCAGATCTGATTCGTCTCAGAAAATTCAGAGTAGGGGACCCTTTAATCTGTGTAAACTGGCAGTTTACACAGATTAAGATGTTCGAATGTATTTAAAAAAGGTTAAGCTAAAACATGCTTAGATAAAGTTGTTAAATTGTGTTAAGAAATGTGTTTAAAAACACACAAAGATGTAATGTTTGAGAAATATGTTTAAAATGTTTACAAAATATGTTTAAAACATATGTTTCAAATGTTTAAAAAATATGTTTCAAATGTTTTAAAATTATGATTAGAGATTTTTAAAATGTGTAAAATAATTACAATAGCTTTCAAAACACAGGTATTTAGAAAAAAAAAATTTGGGGGGGGGGGGCTCAGCTGAAAAAGATTCTCTGAGGGGGGGCTCACTCTCTAGCACTTTGGAAATGCCTGATTTAGATATAGAGCTCCAGGACTGTAACGCAAGCGTTGTACACTTCCTTGTTATTTGGATAACCGTTCTGCCGTCGGTGTTATGGTGCAAGACTCGTGGTGGGGGTTATCTCAGCCATGGTTGAGAATGAATTGGGGGAAAGGAACTTTGGCTTTGACACCCTGAAGAACATGAACGGCGACATGGAGGAGAAAGGGATTGTTTGCCCGCGAATGTCTCCCGCTTGAGCCCCGCTTTCCGCTGCCGAGGGACCACCGACCTCGGCGCTGCTGGAGGCGGTGGTGCCTAAGTGCTGACCGCTGCCAAGGCGGTGGTCCCTTGGCATTGAGGCTCCGGCGGGAGACAACCGCAGCAACGATCCCTTTCTCCTCCATGTCGTGGTTCAGTCGAGTTCAGATTGATGTGGATGTTGAAGAACCAGAGACGTCGGAGAGACGTCGTTTGGGATTCATAATATCGTCTGGGGGCGCAGACAGCTTTTGGCCGTGATAATATATATGATATGATATAGATATCTACGCATAATATATTATTTAGACAGAGCTCCAGGACTCCCTTGTGTTCTAGAATATTTACAGAACACGGTTAAAGGCTGTGTGCGCCTCGCCATTGCGATACATCCACTCTGTAAACAGAGCGCATGGTACCGTGGCTGCAAGCTGCTCAGGGCCACACCCCCATCCTCCTCCTTGACCCGCCTCGCTCCTCCTCATTTGCATTAAAGCTACAGACACCGAAACGGCGCACTTGGGGAAAGCTCAATGTGCGACTGGCTCGTAGTGGCTGTAATTCTGCACCACGGCTGAATTTCGGGAACTACTGTGTTTGGGGCCTACTAATATCTAAATTAAAGCATCCATAAAGTAGCATGCAATGGGACCTTTAATTCATCGACTCCTTTCAAAAGGGAAACTTCAAAATCAACTGGTAAACACCGCCACCTTCTGGTACCAACAAGATATATTGGATGACTATCACAGTACAGATACTGCACTGTTCTGGGAATGTTCTGGGTTCGATCTACAGTGTCCCGTCCAGCTTTATTAAAAATTGACTAAAGGTAAGCATGTTTGTTTGTTAGTAAGTTTGTTGGGTGTATTCAACTCTGCACTATATTTAAGAGGTTCAAAAGGTCGATTGACGGAATTTGTATATTTTTTTGCATATACTTTTTTACAATTTTGTAATTTAACCTCACAAAAAACACAATCAATTATTTATTATTAATATATTTGAACGTATCACTTTGGAAAAAAACACATTTAGCTTTGGCCTGGACACATAAATCATGAAATAAAACCTAAGCAACATAGCATTATGTACCTTATCAATGCCCAAGATCAAGCTTCACAAACAATAAAAGCGTAATCTCTTCCTGTCAACAGGACTGCAGCCTGAACAAAACCGGGGACGATCATAGATCCAAGGTAACTGTTGAAATGCTACTTCCTGGTGGAGCTCTCTCGGGAACGAGGACTGGGTTACCTCTGACCGATCTCTTGTAGGCCTACCAGGTCAGATGGCTGGTAGGTCTACGAGGACAGCTCTCTGGACGTTGTTCGTGTGGTCCTCGGTAGATCTACTAGATCAGATGGCTGGTAGGCCTACACGGTCAGCTGGCTGGAAGGCTTACTAGGACGGCTATGGGTAGAGCTTCTTGGTAAGCCCTCTGGTAAGCCTGTCAGCTCGCTGGAAGGTCTACTGGGTCAGGTCTGCGGCAGGTCTACTGAGTCAGATCCAGAAGGTCCAGTAGAGAGAAGCCCGTCTGTAAATTGTCCAGCGTTGGCCAGCAAAAGGCGGGCGTCCTGCAGGGGTGCAGAGGTCAGCAGGATGTCTCCCAGACGTCTGGCCATCCCTTCGCCCTCTCCCCTAGGCACCGTGCTGCTGAGTTGGGCCTACACACACACACACACATTAGGCCTTTCTATTTATTCTACCTCTAGTATACAAGTGTATTTATACTGTAGGATCATGCAATACTTCTACATGTAGTCTGCAGGTGCATTTATAGTAAGTGAGCACTGCAGTACTTCTACCTGTAGTGTCGATGTGTATTTGTGTGTTGGTGGAGCGCGAATACGGAGCACACATCGCTCAGCCATTTGCAACATCTGTGGAGAGAGAAGACTTCATTTCAAAATTCAACATTGAAATTGTTGATGCTCTGATGCTGTCGAGTCTTCGCAAAGGACACGATGTTGGCATTGGAAGTATTCTGGTTTGTAGTCCGAGTAGTATTGACCAATCATGTTTGAGCGGGTATTAGTTGCATGCAGGTAAACAGTCAGTCTGGAGAGGGACAATCTAGGAACCCTTCGCCTATTTTCTGACGACGACGAACCTCTACATGAGCTTTGATGTTTGTTTACAGAGATTATAGAAATGTTTGGACCAGAAAAACCTTAAAAGAATTTCGATGTTTGTGAATTCAGTGGAAAGACATTGTGGTTCGGCTTCTTATGACTAATCAGGTCATAGAGGTAGTTTATGTTCTCTTAACTCCATTTTTGCTTCTTTAGTTGCTAATCAGACTGTAATCAAGTAGTGGCGCTCAGAAGAAAAAGTCTGTCCTAAATCCTCTAGCTGATTAATTCAGATATTGCGTTAACATGTAACCAAAAACGTACGATAAGATTGTATATTTTGAGTCCATATATACATCATATCATACGTTCGAAAAACTGTGCATTTCATTTGAGATTTCGACCATGATCGCTCAAGGGAGTTCGTGTTTGAGGGTGAGTGAGTACCTCTACAGCCTTATCCTCCTCCAGCTGACCCTTCAGGGAGCTACAGCTCTTCTCCAGGGGTTTCTTCTCCTCCTCTATCTCCTCTAGAGCAACCAGCAGGTTATCTAGATCAGACTAGACATTGAAAACACACACACACACACACACACTTTATTACTATCAGGACTCCTAGCTAACACCCCCAACATCCGTTTAGCTGTTTGGGTGTGATGTCAGCGTGTTGACCTCTGACCTCCAGCCTGCTCAGGGTCTTCTTCCCGTTGAGAGATCTCCTGCCCTCCTCCTGCAGCTGACTGGCAATCCTCTCTGTCTCAAAGTCCCCCCGGGTCAACGGAGGCACCCTCAGCTCAGCGCACGCACCCACCAACCTGACAACACAACCAGAGTCAGGAACCACCTGACCACACAACCAGAGTCAGGAACCAACTGACAACGCAACCAGAGTCAGGACAACCTGACAACACAACCAGAGTCAGGAACCGGCTGACCACACAACCAGAGTCAAGACAACCTGACAACACAACCAGAGTCAACACAACCTGACAACACAACCAGAGTCAAGACAACCTGACAACACAACCAGAGACAAGACAACCTGTCAACACAACCAGAGTCAAGACAACCTGACAACACAACCAGAGTCAGGACAACCTGAAAACACAACCAGAGTCAGGACAACCTGACAACACAACCAGTCAGGACAACCTGACCACATAACCAGAGACAAGACAACCTGACCACATAACCAGAGACAAGACAACCTGACCACATAACCAGAGTCAGGACAACCTGACAACACAACCAGAGTCAGGACAACTTGACAACACAACCAGAGTCAGGACAACCTGACAACACAACCAGAGTCAAGGAGAAGAGCCCATGAATTGTAGCGTTATCTTCATGAATAGTTTATATCAATAAAATTACGACAACAATACAACAAGCAAGTCAGAGAATAAATTGTGTGGTTTTGAGGATGAATTTGACAAACCAACGTCGACACAAGTAACTGAAAGGGATATTTATGATTGACATTTTATGGGTCTGATTATCATCACTTTGTGATAAAATGTCGAGTCCATTCAGTAGAAAGGTATTCCTTTTCAAATGTATTCCACAAATGACTTAATTAGGAGAGTGTGTGTTTATGATACCAGGCTATGTGTATCTCGTTTTTAATCACCTTGTTTTTAGGATGTTAAGATGTTTATTTGTTTCCTCCTTCTCCCGCCGATTCAGGCCAAGAGTCTTGCTGTAAGAAAAGGAAAAATACATTTGAATCCGTCAAGTTCAGAGAGAACTGTGTGTGTGAGGGTCGATAGGGTTTAGTGACCTACAAAATGGACTGGTCCACAATGCTCTTCAGCCCTATGATGGACAACCGGGTCAGTGGCACCCACTTCTCCTGACCATTGCTCTTGCTTTTATTGGACGAAGTTCCTCCTGGAAGGAGGAGGGAGATAAATAAAGCAGACAGACAGGAAATCCCCTGCAAGTTACTGACCACCCTCTTCTTATGTACCCCCCACAGGCCCGCCGGAAGGACTGGACACATTGTACATGCTTTAGTATATATAAGACATCATGTACCCTTTCAAAAGTATAGTAGCATATAAGGGAGACTTATGTCAAATATAATGTATGCTCAATAATATAGTAGCAACAGACACTTGTGTCACTGTATAATAGTCAATAATGCACAGTATAATATAGATGAACAGGATATGTATCATGGTCGATGTTCAACAGTATAATAAAGATATAGTGGATATGTATCAGAGTCAATGATGTATACTATATTATAGATATATTGGATGTGTGTATAATAGTCAATAATGTATAGTTTCAGTTATGTAGCATATACTGTCAATAATTTCTAGAAACGTGTCAATCAATACTTCTACTACTTTCATTATATATTTGTTATGTATCCAGTGCTGACACCCAACTGGACTCTGCAGGTCTCTCAGCCTGCAGGTCCAGTACTTTGTGTTGACACCCTACGGGATTACGCCTGCAGGTCCAGTACTTCGTGCCGATACCTTAATGGACCCAGTCTGTCAGTCTTAAAGCTATTCTAATGACTCACTACATGGGTCACTACAGATATGGGTCACTACAGATAATACCCCACCTTTCTTCTTCTGGGACGGTTTCTGGCGAACCGTCTCTTTACGGGGCTCCTTAATAACACATGGACCAAGAAACGGTGATTAAACATAGTTGGACTCAACCCTTAAACATATTAAACATAGCTTATTAAACACATCGTGCTTGTGTTGGCGTTACCTGAGGTGCTGAAGATTTTTCTCCAGGTTTCTTTCGCATCTTCATGTTCGATGGTCTGGAGGAACCTCGTACTGGCTTCATCACTGCAATTGATATATAACCGTGTTAAACCTATCTCGAACGAGGTTGTACATATACACATATAAATATGAACTTTAGACATATAAATACCTTAATATTGACGCTGATTTTATGACCGAGTGTTGTTGTTGTCGTTCGAGGTGATGTCAAGGCAGGCTTTTCGCGCCGCAGCTTTGAAACGACGGGGCTGTACCACGCATGCGCGTACGGAAAGCCCAACGCCTCAAATTAGTTGAAACAAAATAGCGTTGTAACCTCAAAAAAACCACCAGATGGTAGTATTGTCTTAATGCTGTATGTCGATGAATGATGTCTGGAACTCTACTTGTCCTGATTGCCCAGTATTAATCCACTGACCAAACCTGGATAAAATTTGTAGGTTCATTTCATTAACGGCATGTTCATTTAAATTCCGTGGGAAATTTAAAAAGTGTTTGACTGTGACAAGTCGGTAGAACATGATGCACCTGTCATGCAACATATTTTACATGCAAATGCAACATATTTTTTCAATGTAACAGCTGGTACCACAAGCTTTAAATAGAACCGAGAGCGTGCTTGCGATTTGATCAGCATATTCATAGCTATTTTTGATGCCTATTGATTTCACATCAGACTAGCCTATCACTAAAGAGCTTCTAACGCATTTCATGCACTCCAGATTTTCTTTATTTGCCGCTCCTGTCCTCTCCTGCATAGGCCTATTGGTAGTAGTAGGCCTACTTCCAGGGTTGTGTTTAGTTATGCTCGAGGAGAGAGTCAACTCCGTCTGAGTAGTGAGTAGCCTAGGTCGGAGATGTTGACTCGTTGCATCTCGCTGGCGGTCCCATGAATCCACTTCCAGCTGCTCTCCACTCAAAGAGATGAGCTGTTGGACCGCCTTTAAATTATAAGACAACTCCTAATGAAAACTGGAACAAGTTTTCTTATTTAGAAAACAAACAAACTTCAAGACAACTTGAACTTGTGCAATCCCTCGAAATGTTCAAGATACAATGCATATAAAAATAACATTTGATTTATAGCCACACCAATCAAAATATACGGGGTAGAACTTGTATAAACAGGATTAGCAGGATTTATTCAATATTATTTTTTAAGTCTGTTAATTATATTACTTAATCCAGGATTAGTCTGTTAGTTGGTATAGTATCCAAGCATTTGTGTACTGTTTGTTCTCTGATGGTTTGTGTACGTTTTCTTTTTGTCTTTTATCGATCAGATCCAGTCGACTTCTGTTGACATGGCAACAGTGAATAAGAATATCCTGGCAGCAGAAATCCAGACATAATTTGTTCGATTAAATAGAATAATAAATAGCAGTGATCTAGATGTAGTCATAATAACTATAATAATATATATATTATTGATCTGGGTTAGGATCTTAATAAGAATATTAATAATATATATCAGTGTTATGGTTGAGGATCTATGGTTGATTACTAGGCCTATATTATTAGTAATATTGATCAGTGATCTGGGTTAGGATCTAGTGCTAATAACTAGAATGTTATTAATATATATCAGTGCTCTGGGTAAGGATATAGTGATACTTGGTGAATATTTAAATTGTTACATTGATTTGGGTTAAGATCACGTGCTTTATAAGAAGAAGATAAATAAAGGGCAGGAACAGAGAGGATATGCATGCATACATGAATAATAATGTTTGCATCTTAGAAACACATTCTACTTTGTCATGAGAAATGGTACAACCTATGGTTACCATAACGTGTAACGTCTAACTATAACAGAGCATTTTATACTGGTTATTCTCTAAATTGTAACTTCAAAACTCTGAATGTGACATTTGTCAAAACAGTCCCTGTCATGGTTTGAGTGATATTTAAAGGGTCGCGAACATTTGGAACAGGAATCCCCGAAGGAACTCTCTTGGGTCCCATCCTTTTCGGATTGTGTTTCAACGACTTGCCAGAAATTGCCCTAGTTAAGTCTTCTGTCTTCAGACGCTGACGATACAGTCATCACCTGCAACCAAACACTGGAAAAAGGGTTTTAAGCCGTACTTCATCTGATTATTATTTTGTAATTCAATTCAAATAAACATTTTTTGTTTTATTTTTAAAATAACTTTTTTTATTTCAAAATACTGTGAAATATAGATATTTTTAATTAGGAGCTCATTAAGAAATATCCATTTTGACAAATGTACAATTTTAAGGTTGTGTATTCAACTGATTAATAATTTTGTCATTCAATCCAAATTTTTTTTTTGTTTTCTTCCTAAAACACTGTTATATTTGATTAGGAGCTCAATTTAGAAATATTTGTTCAGACAAATGTACAATTTCAAGGTTACGTAAAGCCTGCGCATGCGCATTAAATACAAAGACGCTTACGACTACTGGACCAAACCGCAGTGTTGCCAACTTAGCGATTTGTCGCTATATTTAGCTACTTTTCAGACCCCTTTGGCGATTTTTTCAAAACAGCGACAAGCGACAAATCTAGCTGCTATTGGTGACTTTGGCGACTTTTTGAGGTGAAAGCACTAGCCTTGACCAGAGTGACGATGACTCACTGGTTCTGTGAGCTAGGACAGTCTGTCTGTGTCTGGAGGGAGGTCTGGAGTAGGTCTAACTTGCGATTTAAATTGTTAATATATTGTATTTGTGTGGTGGCAGTAGCTCAGGTGGTAGAGCGGGTTGCTGGTAACCTGAAGGTTGGTTCGAGTCCCCGCAAGCAGAGTATCGAGTGTGCTTTGACAAAGCACCTAACCCTCTAAACTGGTAATCATTTGACTATATCTTCCTCTTAAAATTCAGTTATTTTTCACATCTGTCTATGGTTTAACTACATACCCTAGGTCATTCAGGCATTAATTAAATCCTATCAGTAGCACAATCAGTAAAATGTATAGACACAATCAAAATTGCTTCTTTTTATAATGCAAGATCTTCAGGTTTTTTTTTCAAATATTTTCATTATGTGAAGCTTGTGTTCAAATGTTTAAAATGGACCTTGCGCTTCAGCCTCTTTGGTAAAGTAAAATCAAGAGACAAAAAGAGCTGCAGGCAGATCTACCTGAGCATCTTTAGGTGACAACTGTGAAGTTTCATGCTACAAACATCTTCTGCTCTGACAGCTATTCTGTAAAAGCAGATTATCCATGGAAAACACTGTATCATTTGAAGTTCGCTGCAAACTACACCACTTTTTGAATAGAGGCTACCATATCCTATTAATTCAACAATCAACTTGTCGCATGTCTACTTTTCTGCGAGCTAGTTTTCTAATAAATGTTTATTTTTATTTATCTTTCTGTACTCGCTTAGCCTTCTTCATACCGTCCTGTTTATCTCTTATTTTCCACAAAACCCTTCCGGGATGGCTGTTGTTAGAATTAGTGTTCTTCTATAGAACACTACGATACTTGCATCTTAAAGCTGTTGCGCAGTTGATGCTATGTACATTGTAGCGGTCCAGATCAAATAAATCATGAAATAATACATTAATGGAGGCGAGACGGCTAAAGGACAGCAGTCTATAGTACAGTGTATAGTTAAAAGACTCCATTTAACCAGAGTCTATAGAAATCGGGTCGAGCCATACTATATTCTGAATTCTGAGACGCTCACATATGTCTGTACTTCTAGGGTAGTGGTTAATAAATCATAGGAGCAGCAGGGTTGTCACAATAACAAGCTAGGGCCCATGTTGTGGTAGTTTAAAGCTGAGGGTAATACTCATTGATAAACACTGGTCTACCTTATCTCAGGTCTTGTCCTGACATTTCTGGGGATGCGTTGAGTGATAGTCAGCCAGTAGAATCTGCCCGGGGGTCAGCATGATATCTTAAGAGCTATCTGCTACTTTGAAGGCTCCACGCTTTCCCGCAGAAACAGATGGCACTCTAGTCAGAGCCCATCGGCATGCGATACCAGGTGCCTGGGAACACCATGCAGTCCCATTGAACACCTATTCTAACACCAGAACGTTACATGAATCCAACGGGGCCAGAAACCATCGAACACCAATTGTTCACCAGAGCCCACTTACACCAGTCAAACCCTAGACCCATTCAACACCAGCCAACACCAAGTCCCATTTAACAATAGGTCCCATTTAACACCATTTCAAAACCCACTTCACATGTACATCTGTCCTACACATGGTCCCATAACACCAGTCCAACACAATAACCCATTCAACCCCAGAACCCATTAACCACCAGTCCAACCCCTAGGCCTCATGTAACACCAGTCAACACAATCACCCATTCAACACCATAACCCATTCAACACAAGTCCAACCCTGGTCCCATTAACACCAGTCCAACACAATACCCATTCAACTCCAGAATCCATGGAACACCCCCCAACTTTAGGTCCCATGTATCACAGTCAACCCATTCAACACCAGATCTCTCAGACCCATGTTCAGCACTTTTCCAAAATTTCGCAGGTCTCGCATATCTCAAGAAAGGTGTGATGTGTGACCGCACTTGACATAAAAAACGCAAAGCGATGAGTGTGTTGCAGTTTCAATCATCCCTTCAATGTTGCTCTAATTTAACCCTCTAGCAGACCCAGGCATGAGCTTTAAAAGTTGCCCTTTCATCACAAATGTCCCAGTCTAGAACCCACATTATATGAACCTCTCAAAAAATCATGATAGCGGAAAATTAAAAATTATAAACCAAGTGACACTTCTACTCCGTATTTATTTTTTAATTTATTAATAATTCTGAATTAGAATGTACCACCAGGATGCGTGGTTCCTGTCTTGAGATAGAATAATACTTTGGATAACAGTTAGCAGATCTTCCCCTGTAAACACTATCTTTCTCACAAACCAAGAAACATTTCCTCTCTGCTTCCAAAAATAAATAAAGCTTTTCTTTAGAATGAAAACTTTTCCGTCAATGAATTACAATGCAATTTAATTCAAGACGTAACCAGAAGAGGATTGTTCCAGGTTGCCTCAGATCTATACTTACTGAACCAATCATCTCTTACATGGAAATATATCATCTGAATGTGCATGGCGTGACAAATATAATGTTCTCACCTCCTCGATCCAAATGTATTCGTATCTGCTGGCTCTTCCTAATGCGTTTAAATATCATGCACTATAAATGTCTCCTTTAGGATTCATAGTTCTAGATAAACATACCCATTCTAAGAATATTATTGTCTTGTAACTTTTCTAGTTAACTACCCTTTGCTGCTGTAGAGATATAGCTCATGCCAGAGATTTAAAAGGACATTAAAACTGTGAGCGGCCACCGGAGGGCGGCGGGGAGCACAGTCACACATTGGACTCAATGAGGAGCGCTTTGGGTTTGATGGGCCCGCGGTGCGGGGGGGAGCATCTCTGTTGGCCCTCGCCGTCGCTAAACTCCCTTCCTGACCCCCAGGGACCCCCTGTTCCTGGTACGGCCCCACTGCAGCTCACTGTGCAACATCTGGAACTAGCCACCAGCGACATGTGGAAGCCCCTGCTGCTCCTCCTCCACCTCCTCCACCTCCTCCACCTCCTCCACCCTCCTCCACCTCCTCCACCCTCCTCCACCTCCTCCCTACAAGGGTGTCCTGGGTGGGTCTGGACTCTGACCGATCTTTTCCATGACGCCCATAAAGGGCGGGCTTCACCTCCTGCTTGGGCTTGAGCTGCCGCTGCTCCTTGGGAGGCGTGGCGCCTCCTGCTGGCGGCCGCAGTCCGACAGGTCTCCCGCCGCTAGAGGCCTGGCTGGAGCTGAGCCGCCGAGACCCCGCGGTGCTCTAGGTCAACGCCTCCCCTCCCAGGAGAGGCTAGTCCAGCATGCGTGGTGGGGTCTGGTCATGCGGTGTTCGGAACCGGGAGAAGCTGGAGAGCGGGGCTGGTAGGGTCGGTGTTGAAGTAGGCGTGGGAGGAAGTGCCCGGCGGGGAGAGGGGAAGATAGGAAGTGGAAGGAGGGGGGGCGGCGGGGAGTGGCCGGGGGCAGAGAGGTGGTAGGGTGCTGGTTTTTGCGAGGGGAGCGTGGGGAGAGGTTTCCGGGGGGGAGAGAGGATGGTGTGGTGTAGTAGGGTGGGGGGAGGGGAAGGGTGCAGAACGGGGAGAGGGGTAGGAGGGGTCTTGGGACAGCGAGAGGAGCAGAGGGTATCCACTCCCGGAGGTTGGGGGCAAGGGGGCCTGATGTGAGGTCTGAGGGATGTGGTGCATGTGTCGGCCCGGCAGGGGCTGGGGGGGGGTCCCTCCCAGGGGAGGGGCCGGCCCCCGGCCGCCCCACCCCTGTCTGACAGTGCGACCCTGAGCTGGGTCTGGCTGGACTCTGCTGCTCCCCCAGTCCCGGGCCGCCTGGGGCCGTAGGGGTTCTGGGGCCAGTACTCACCGCTACCTTTTCCACAAGGCTGTGTCTGTCGCGCTCCTCCTGCTCCTCTTTGCTGCTGCTGCCCCCTGCTCCTCCTCTCCTCATGGGTGTGTCGTAGGGCTCTGTCTGTCCAGGCCATCGGGCCCGGCACTGCAGGGTGGGGTTGGGGGTGGTGGGAGTGCTGCTCTCCAGCACGGGGGGGCCGCAGGAGGTGTATGATGAGGAGGACTCTGGTGGGAGCAGCGACCTCCTCCTCCACGCGGTCCAGCACCGGGAGTTCCTTGTTGAGGGGGCCAGCCGCTCGGCATCCTTCTGTCCATCCAGCGCCGCAGCAAAGTGTCTGCAAAGAGCGGTCCAGCTTTACATTGATGCTCCCAAATTACGCGCCATGTGGAAGTGAAACCTAAATGCATTCTGGGATAATTCTTCTACCCCTACCTCACACAGCCAGTGGTTGTAATTGACCAAAACCACACTACGACTACTAGATCTGTCGTGGAATGGGAAACCCAAAGCTGTTGGCTGTGGTGTGTTGGTCATGGCCGATCTAGTCCACACGAATCAGACTTTAGAGCAGGACAAGCTCAAATATAGGGTGATGGGGGCGTTTCACTTTCTTCTGCAAAATAATTGTTTCGACCAATCATGTTGCCGAAGCCTGTCAACGCGTAATTGACAAACCAAAGGAGTAGGGCGGGGTAGGGGGAAACATCTTACCTAGAGACTCTACAATGGCAGAGCGGAGGGGTAGCATGGAGGGGTAGTATGGAGGGGTAGTATGGAGGGGTTAGTAGGAGGGGTAGTATGGAGGGGTAGTATGAGGGGTAAGTATGGAGGGGTATATGGAGGGGTAGTATGGAGGGGTAGGGGACGTGTTGGGACAGGGCTTTAGTGTAGGCGGTGTACAGTATCACAGAGTGCTATCTGCCCTCACCGGCTACTCCTCTTGGCTCGGGCTCGGGCGTAATAGCCTCATACTACCACGGCTTCTGCTCCAAGGCCTTGGTGGCGAAGTCCTCAGCGATAGCAAAGTCCTTAACAGAGAGAAGAGACTTATAAGAGACAAGAGGCTTGAGCACAAAGGAAGAGGGTGTGAAACAGATAGAAGTGTCTTGAAACGTCATGCTTAAAAAAGTGGAGGCTTAAATCAGAGGGATACATACTTAAAAAAAGAGAGGTTAAACAAAGAGAAGAGCATAAACAGACTCACAAATAGACTCCACAACCGAGAGTACAATTAAAACCAGATTAGAGCTTTAACAGAGAGAAATCATCTTGAAGAGAAGAGAATTGAAAACAGAGGCTTAGTACAGAAAGAAGAGCTTAAAACATAGAGAAGAGACTTAACACAGACAGAGAAGGCTTAGGTCCTGCCTCAGCCACCTGCCTCCGCAGCAGGGTGGAACATTCACATAGTGTTTTTGGATCTTAACCCTTTCTTCTCTAAAACTGGAGACTTATTTCAGTAACACTATCAATGGTGCGGGTACTATGTTTACGTAATACAAGATAAATGACCATGTTGAAATAAATAAATAGAAATGTTTTGGGTTCAGAACCACAGAGAAGAGTTCTAAAAACTTTTTAAAAAAATATTTAAAAAGGGAGAGAAAGAGGCCGAAAACATGAGAGAAACGGACTTACGTTCCTCGTTTTCCCTTGCTGTGGACATCATGGAGCACAACTCTAAAACTATTCACAATTTAGCTGCAATTTTACACTACGACTTAGCTATTTATCATATGCTTTAATCTGAATGTCTGAGTGGTAAAATTAGTCTGATGAACTCAGACACTATGGCGGGGAATGGGGATTGGGGGTCATATTGGTCTAGGGATGTCCTCGGAATGAACCCAGAACATTCTGACCTTGAGTTCTAACCACTACACATTCCTGCCCCAAGAATTGTTTAGATTTGTAGATATTTATGTAACTCAAATTCAGACCCTGCTTTCCATCAGCCAGTCTATGAGCCACTTGCTTAGCATGCTCGACTAGAGAGAAAGCGGCCTATACCTTCAGTCCAGCGGGCCTATTTATCTTCTCTTTTGTGTTTCTTCTTTCTCAAGTTCATTATAACACTGTTACATTTACAAAACTGTACAAAATATTAGTATTATGCAACCATGTATTCCCATAATCAAATTGAATCTTTTGAATGTGTTAAAGAAGGTAAGACTGAAGGACATGTATCCGAACGTCTAGGGAAATAGTGGACTGTGATAGGTTAGCCCGCCTAGCAACAGAAGGGCAGAGTCAGCGTGGACCACGCTTTCTCACTCTTAAACGATGCTGCCGAGCTATTGGAGGGCTGACCTTGAATAGTTTAGAGACACATCGAGATTCCCTGGCTTAATGTTTAAAACGTTGCTATCAGACTAGCGCTGTGTCTAACATGATAAGTGGACACATGGGGTCAGGGACATGCGGATCATCTGCTGTAGATAGCAGATGGTAGGCAGGAGGAGAGGAGGAGATAGGAGGGTAGAACGAGGGAGGAGGAGAGGATGGTGGGGAGGAGAGGAGGATAGTGGAGAGGAGAGAGAGAGAGAGAGAGAGAGAGGACGAGAGAGAGGAGAGAGAGAGAGAGAGAGAGAGAGAGAGAGAGAGAGAGAGAGAGAGAGAAAAGGAGAGGGAGGGATACAAGAGATGTAATGGGAGGACCTGAGTGATGAATGAGTGAGTCGAGCGGGAGCAGAGAGGATGATGCATAGAGAAACGGAGGGAGAGCGATAGTCTTGTTAGGCGAACGTTTCAATCCTTCCAGCCTATTAATTATTGCATCTCACATTGACCGCCTGAAGACTCTTGGGACCCACGAGATAACTGATAGCAGCCCAATTAGGCCCTGGAGCCACCCATACACACACACACCATACACACATACACACACACACACACACCCACACAACACACACACACACACAAACACACACTACACACACCACACACACACACACACACACACACACACACACACACACACACACACGTGCTATATACGAGAGACACAGCTGCATAAACAGGTCCTACGTCCTTCTCCAACAGGATGAACGTAGCCGAACCTCTGAACACGACCGTTGCATCAGGGTAAGGGTGAGCTGTTGAAAATCAATACGTGCGTCCTCACATTTACATTGAGTCATTTAGATGGTAACTCCCTTTAATCAATAGCCACTTGGAAGTGCTGCCCGACCTAGTTTCTAAAAATACCGCTCCTCGCTATCCTCTATGTATCCATCTCCCCAAGGTCACCCACGTGGGTTACGGGCTCTCTCGTACCACGCGCACGCAACCAGACATGTAACCTACGTCAGGGCCTCACTCTTGTTCACACCACAGCGTACAACGCCACCATGTTGGTCCACCTCCTATGCTGGGAGAACACGGAACCGCTCCCCACCAACGCTATGGGGGTGTCATTCCTCTCGGCCGACCACAGCGTGCGATCGGTCGAGTGGCGGCGGCGCGGTCGCTACGGCGACGGGGGCACTCACGTTGGTCTTGCGGCGGCAGCGGGACAGGTTGAGGTAGAGGGAGACCCTGAGGTCGCGCAGGGCCTTCAGCTCCTGGTCCTCCCCCGCGGTGTGGCCTGGGAAGCGCCTCAGAGCGTACTGGTAGCGCTGGGGCCTCCTTCATGCGACCCTTCTGAGGACGGGACGGGACGGGACGGGACGGGACGGGACGGGACGGGACGGGACGGGACGGGACGGGACGGGACGGGACGGGACGGGACGGGACGGGACGGGACGGGACGGGACGTGTTACTCATAATGCTGTTGGTCCTGTTATTAATTACCTCTTTTATAAATCATGTTATTTATCACGTCATTTATCATGTTATACATAATGTTATTAGTCAAGTCATTAATAATGTTATTTATCATGTGATTAGTCATGTTATTCATAGTGTAATTAATCATGTCACTCATAAACTCATATATCATTATTCATACTTATCGTGTTATTGAGAAAAGGGATTAATCAATAACAGGGTTAACCTTGTACAACATGTTTCCCTCCTCCATGAGTTTGTGCAGCAGGATGAGCAGGATGTCTGGCTTAGAGGACGCCATCGCCCAGGTAGCATGACCTGGAATGCATAGAACCAACCCACGGTCAGAGTCTCTCTCTCTCTCTCTCTCTCTCTCTCTCTCTCTCTCTCTCTCTCTCTCTCTCTCCTCTCTCTCTCTCTCTCTCTCTCTCCACTCTCTTAAAGACCACCCACCTGATCGGTCGTGGGGAGCCGTTCTGTAGCCTTTGGGGGGGGGGGGGGACAAGATAGAAGGTGTGAATGAATAGGTTTAGTCATACTTTCACAATACCCTACATACATATACCATACAGTCTGTATATGATATACAGTATGTATGATGATCTACAGACGGTGGATATGATAGACAGACCAATAGATGAATACTGGGGTCTGGGTTCTGTCCTCCGTCTTCTTCCTCAGACAACACCCCCCAGGATTAAAAAAAAGTCTGAATCTGTGGTTTAAAACTATGGCTGTTGGTTTATTGTCTTTAGTGTCATGCTAGGGTCTCTGGGCTGACTTCCCATCCTTCCTGGAGCACTGTCCGCTACTAGCAGTCCTCCTGGCAGTGTTGCCATATTTTTCGCCCAAACTGGCAACTCTGCCACCTGGAGCTCCGTCACCTGCGCTGGTAGTGGGCGGAAGGCGCAGCTCATCGCTGAGCTTCACTCCCCCCTGGCCAACGCTCATGCGGGTCATTTTTGACCTGAATGGGACGTGTGTTTAGACTGTAGACTGAGCCAGGCAGGGTCCCGTAACGCGGTGGAGAGGGGGTACGTACCAATCTTGGAGCCTTTCTTTAGAGACGTGACCAGGGCAGGGGTGTGTCTCTCTGGAGCTCTGGAGCCACTGGTGTCCTTGTCCCCCGCGGCCCCCTGCTCCACAAGGTAGCTCACCTGGAACACAATGCACCTGGGTGGGAATAGGGCTGGAGGTGGGATGAGAAGCAGGAAACCTACCCCCGTACAGGCTACCATCTACCCCCTATCACCTGTCCTATATCCCCTACAACCTACCACCTACCCCCTGCCGCCTACCATATACAGTATCACCTAACCCCAACCATCTACCACCTACCATATATCACCTACCACCTACCATATATCACCTACCATATATCACCTACCATATACCACCTACCATATATCACCTACCACCTACCATATATCACCTACCATATATCACCTACCATATACCACCTACCATATATCACCTACCACCTACCATATATCACCTACCATATATCACCTACCACCTACCATATATCACCTACCACCTACCATATATCACCTACCATATATCACCTACCATATATCACCTGCCACCTACCATATATCACCTACCATATATCACCTACCACCTACCATATATCACCTACCATATATCACCTACCACCTACCATATATCATCTACCACCTACCATATACCACCTACCATACATCACCTACCTTCTACCACCTACCCCCAACCATCTACCACCTACCATATATCACCTGCCATTTACCATCTATGATATATATCACCTACCATCTACCACCTACCATCTATCCCATACCACCTACCATCTACCACCTACCATACAACACCTACCACCTACCACCTACCCCATACCTTCTACAACCTACCATATATATAACCTACCATCATTCTAATATCTTCCCCCCCCACTATCCAGCATCTCCCCCCTACCATTGACTCCTCTACTACGTACATCTCTATCCCCCCCCCCCCCCCCCCCTCCCCCCCTCCCCCTCCCCCTCCTCACGGTGTCGGCGTCTCCGTTCATGGCGGCGAGGTCCAGCGGCGTGCGCCCGTGTTTATCGGCGGTGTCCAGGCTGACCCCTCGGTCCACCAGCAGCTGAACGATGCCCTTGTGGCCCTTCAGGCAGGCCCAGCCCAGCCCCGTCAGGCCCCCCTGGTCCACGGAGCACACGGAGGCGCCTGGACACACCCCAAGGACACACACTCACTGTGGGGTTCACGATCACTGGTCAAGCCCCCGCCCACTGAAAGAACGCCTCTTCTAATACATTGAAGTTCTACAATTAATCCTAGGTGGATTTACTGTACATGGGGACGTAGCTGTACATCGACTCTTCATATAACATGATTTAAATAGCAGATTTACTCTACATTCTGAAAATACTGTACATCAACTTCATATAAAATGATGTAAATACCAGATTTACATTACTGTACATCAAGTCTTCACATAAAATTTTATAAATACCAGATTTACTGTACTTTTGACAGGTATAACATCTTTTTAAAATTTTTATTTTTCTTATTTGTGAAATATTGGACGTTGTTTTTGTTTATAGATCTTTCGTGCTTTTCGTTTTGCGTTGTATTTTTGGATGTTAGATTTTTATTGAATTTCTAAAATAGATGTAATAAATTAAATGAAAATTAAATTCAATTCAATTCAATTCAATATTCCATAATCAGTGTGTTTTATAATTGCAGCGTGTGGGTATTTCCATGCAGACTGTAGGACAGTGTTCTCCAACCATCAGACCAACACCAGTCACCATGTCGACCCTGAGCCCACCTTCAGCCAGCAGCAGCTCCACCGTGGCCAGCTGTCCGTCAGCCGCCGCCAGCATCAGGGCCGATCGGTCCTGATGGTCGCTGGCGTTCACGTCAGCACCGCGCTTAACCAGCAGCTCACACCTGGTTAACAAAAACAGACTAGTTAACACACCTTAACCAGCAGCTCACACAC
The DNA here is from genome assembly GCF_026213295.1 of Gadus chalcogrammus. Taxonomy (NCBI): domain Eukaryota; kingdom Metazoa; phylum Chordata; class Actinopteri; order Gadiformes; family Gadidae; genus Gadus; species Gadus chalcogrammus. The sequence goes on along the minus strand of NC_079425.1, from coordinate 20,639,333 downwards.
CTGGTTAACAAAAACAGACTAGTTAACACACCTTAACCAGCAGCACACCTGGTTAACAAAAACAGACTAGTTAACACACCTTAACCAGCAGCTCACACACCTGGTTAACAAAAACAGACTAGTTAACACACCTTAACCAGCAGCACACACCTGGTTAACAAAAACAGACTAGTTAACATGCCTTAACCAGCAGCTCACACACCTGGTTAACAAAAAAAGACTAGTTAACATGCCTTAACCAGCAGCTCACACACCTGGTTAACAAAAAAGACTAGTTAACACACCTTAACCAGCAGCACACACACCTGGTTAACAAAAACAGACTAGTTAACATGCCTTAACCAGCAGCACACACACACACACACACACACACACACACACACACACACACACACAAACAACACCACACACACACACACACACACACAACACACTACCACACACACACACACACACACACACACACCTGGTTAGCAAAAACAGACTAGTTAACACACCTTAACCAGCAGCACACACACACCTGGTTAACAAAAACAGACTAGTTAACACGCCTTAAGAGGCAACGCTTACACCTGGGGGGGTACACACAGACTAGTTAACACACCTGGTGGACACACACAGACGAGTTAACACACCTGGTGGACACACACAGACTAGTTAACACACCCGGTGGACACACGCAGACTATTTAACACATCTGGTGGACACACGCAGACTAGTTAACACACCTGGTGAAGACACGCAGACTAGTTAACACACCTGGTGAACACACGCAGACTACACCCCTAGTGGACACACGCAGACTAGTTAACATATCTTTTCACTATGTTCAATACTGTGAACTGTATTTATTTTCAACTGTGAGCTTCATTTGCACTATGTACTTATCTACTAATAATATTCAATATCCAATGTATGTATTCAAACTTCTATGTTTCAATGTCTTTCAGGGCCTCCTGCTGTATGCAAACATTGCACATGCTAAACAGCACCTTATATTTAACTGTTTTTGTTTAACTAAATTCTGCTCTTTGTACAGTTTTTTTATGTAGTTTAGTTAATTTATCTACTTTATTTTAAGCATATTTTGTGTAAAGGGAATTTGCCAATTAAGAATTTCATTGCCCAGTGCAAACTATGTTTCCATTGTGTATATGACAATAAACAATCTTGCATCTTGTATCTCAACCAGCAGCTCACACAACTGGTGAACAAAAACAAACCTCAACCAGCATCACACACTGCTGGTTAACACACAATGTACACATCAATACTAGTGTGTGTTTATGTGTGTCAGTTTGTGTGTCTGTGTGTGTCTGCGTGTACGTACATGTGTGGTGTGTGCATGTGTGTGTGTCGTTACCATTATGAGTTTGTGTGTGTTTGTGTGTGCGTGTGTGAGTTTGTGTGTGTGTGTGTGTGTGTATGTGTGCATGTTTATCTCAACCTGTGTGTGTTCGTGTTTGACCGCCAGCAGCAGGGGGGTCATTCCTTTCTGATTGGCTGTCTCTAGTTCGCCCCTTTCTCCAGCAGGAAGACGCACATCTCTGTCCGACCTCTGGAGGCTGCCAAACTGAGCGCTGCACACACACACACACACACACACACACACCACACACAAACACAAACACACACACACACACAACACACACACACACACCACACACACAACACACACACACACACACACACACACACACACACAACACACACAATACACACTCATTATATTACATTACATTAATTTAGCCAGCACTGTCCAAAGCAAATTAAAATTACGAGTGCCTTCGCCAGTGAAGTAATAAACCAAAGGAGCAAATATCCTTTACGTACATTCATTTTAGTAAATTGCTTTAAGTGAGACAATATAGAAAAAAGATAGAGAAAGTATCTGCGTCACATGGACCATGTGTTTGATACGCACACACACACACACACACACACACACACACACACACACACACACACACACACCACACACACACACACACACACACACACACACACACACACACACACACACACACACTACAAGTATCACACATACACTTGAAGTTCTTTTGAGAGGATTTTAAAACTTTTCAGCTGATTTAAAAGACGATTTTAGTCCTCGTCTCTGTTACTGGGCTCTGTAACATAGAACTGTGGTCTGTGTCTAATGGGGGCTCAGATTCCCTGAGTTGGCTATTTTAGGAATTTCTGTTCTAGCGGTCATTTAGAAAAGGACCAGTAAAAGAGTAAATGAGGACAATCTTTAGGGCCAATTCTCGTCGACTGAATGTTTTATGTAGTAAACAAAGTATAAAAAGTGTTTAGATGTGACTACAGAGGAAGTGCATAAAAATAGAGCTTTAAAGGAAAAGAAGTGATACAGAAAACCGGCCAACCATCTATCTCTCTCTCTCTCTCTCTCTCTCTCTCTCCCTCTCTCTATCTCCTCATCTCTTCTCTGTCTCTATCCCTCTCTCTCTCTCTCTCTCTCTCTCTCTCTCTTCCTCTCTCTCTCCTTTCATCTCTCTCTCTCTTTCATCTCTCTCTCTCTCTCTCTCTCTCTCTCTCTCTCTCCTTCCTTCTTCTTTCATCCCTCTCAACGTCTCTCTCTCTCTCTCTCTCTCTCTCTCTCTCTCTCTCTCTCTCTCTCTCTCTCTCTCTCTCTTCTCTATCTCTCGCTCTCACCTTTCATCGCTCTCTCTCTCCCTTTATCTCTTGCCCATTTCTCTCTCTCTCTCTGTAGAAGCCTAACAACAGCTGTACCAGAGCTAGAACCCATCCATCAGTTAACCCTCTTCCATAACTACCATCCATCAGATAACCCTTTTAACTTACTACCCATCCATCAGATAACTCTCACACAAACTAACAGCCATCTGATAACCCTATTAACTAGCTACCCATCATTCAGCTAACCCTCTACACTAACTACCGTCAATCAGCTAACCCTCAACACTAACTACCCATCCATGAGCTAACCCTCTACACTAACTACCCATCCATGAGCTAACCCTCTACACTAACTACCCATTCATGAGTTAACCCTCTACACAAACAACCAATCCATCAGCCTGACAAGCAAGAGGCATGCCTTCATCTACCCCACATGCTTATGAAGACCACAGAGGAAACATTATGTGGGTGTGTGTGTGTGTGTGTGTGTGTGTGTGTGTGTGTGTGTGTGTGTGTGTGTGGTGTGTGTGTGTGTGTGTGTGTGTGTCTGTTAGGGTGAGAGGAATGAGAGAGAGAACCTGTTTCTCCCCAGAGTGAGTCTCGGAGCTCCATCTGCACCATCTGCTCTTCCTCCAACAATAACTGCACCACCTGATGGGGAAGACGGCGGCTCAACGCACTAATCACGTGTATGTGTACATGTGTAGACCCAGAGAACGGGCTGACAAGTGGGCTGGGATGATACTTAACAAATATGAGCCGAAATAATACATTTTATATCTAGTCTGAGGTTCTACGTCACATTATTGTGCGTGCAAATTTAACAAACCACAGTTGTTTTCAGACTTCATGAGTCATTATAAGATGCTTATAGTGTAAATATATTTATATACATTTTCATGTTTGATTTAATATTACCCAGCCTTAACGTTAATTCTCTGAATAAGAATTCAGCCCAACAATAGCAAAAACAACAGAAACTAGGTGTGTTCCAAATAAACAGGTATGTTTTTCTGAATGGGGCAGAAGTCATTCTTATTGGTCGAAAACGTTACACATCTCCGACCTGGGGTTCATCCGTACCAGGGTCGAATAAGAAAACAGGCTACACGGTGAGGCTTGCTAAGTTCCGTACGATTCAGAGCTATTCTTCACTTGATAAGAGAAGATTGATCAGATATATCCAGATGGATCCAGATAGATCATATAGATAAGAGCAGATGGATCACATGGATCCGATGGATCCAGATAGATCCAGACCACCTAGACGCAGTAGATCTCTAACCTGAGTGTGTCCAGCCCTGAGGCCGCAGTGAGGGCCTGCTGAGCTGCCTGTTTCCTCCCGTCAACACCGGACCCCCACTGCTCCTTCTGGGGGCTGGTCTCTGCCTGGGGGACGGTCTCTGCCGGGGGCCCGCGGGATGCTGGGTCCCCCCGGCCTGCTGCAGCAGGATCCTGAGGACCTCAGCGTGGCCCTTCAGGGCCGCATGGACCAGAGCACACTGACCGCTCTTATCAGTGTGCTGCAGCTGGAACGCAAAGGAACACAAGACAACACAAAACAACCCAAAACACTGGGTTTAACTAAAGTTGATGCTAGCTTCACACTGGGGTTTACACTAGGTTGACTCTGTTTACACTATGTTTGCACTAGGTTAACACTGCGTTTACACTGAGTTGATATTGGATTTGCACTAGTATTACACTGTTTATTCAGTGTTTACATGGATTTACCCTAGGTTCACAATGGGTTTACACTAGGTTTACACGGGGTTTACACTGGCTTCACACTGGGTCTACACTTGGTTTACTCCATTTACACTCGTTTTAACTAGGTTAATGCTGTGTTTACACTGAGTTGATACTGGGTTTGCACTAGTTTTACATTGTCCTTATTCAGTGTTTACATGGATTTACCCAGGTGCACACCGGGTTTACACTAGGTTTACACTGGGTTTACATTAGGTTTACTCTGTTTATACTTACTTAACACTAGTCAAATACTGTGGGTGCACTTTGTAACACTGTGTTGATACTGGGTGACAACTCTTCCTGCCCTCGACTAAATCAACAGCACTTCCAGCATGGTGTTAATGACAATAAGAACCAATGAAAAACTTGACTGTATTACAACAAAGGCTGTTAGTCTGTGGAACAGCTGCGATGATGAGCAGAAAAAATCGACCACTGTATCAAAAGCAAAAAAAATCTTCAGAAACAACATACTGAGTTGTTATGAGTTGGAGCAGTGAATTTTGGTTTTGCTATTTCTTGTTTGATGGGCTTGGTTCAACTGTTCCAATATTTTGTTATTGTTTTGTCCAAAAGCTTTGATTGGTTTTAACCTACGAGCTGAACATCATAGACACTGATTTGCACAAACTGATTTTTCTTTTCTGTGAATAACTATAACAGAATAGGAGGGGGTAGGAGCAGGAACGTTTTAAACTTCTTCCTATCCCTTTTGAACTGTATTATTCGGGTTACGTGTTTGTTGCTTAATGTTTGTTGTTATCTTATTTCGTGGATTTTAGTGCTCATGTTTTGCGTCATTATAAGAGCCGAACTGACCTTTGCTCCTCTCTTGCATAGAAGGCTGACCAGGGCCCCGTGGCCTCCCGCCGCAGCCAGACAGAGGGGGGTGAGGCCTGTGTCGGTGGGCCCTTCCAAAGGAGCCCCGTCTCCAGCAGCAGAGAGACCATCTCCAGGTGACCCAGGTGGGCGTGGACACCTAGAATGGGGGCGTGGCCATGGACCTCTGTACTCCAGGCGACGTTGGCCCCGCCCATGATCAACAGACGACTCACCTGTAGAGCGAGAGAAGATGTGTGTATGCAGGTTGTGTGTGTGTGCGTGTGTGCGTGTGTGTGTGTGTGTGTGTGTGTGTGCGTGTGTGCGTGTGTGTGTTTGGGATGTGTGTGTGTACCTTGATGTTGGGGGTGTAGAGGTTCCTGAGGGAGCCTAGGGCGGCTGACAGGTTGTCTGTACTGGAGCTGACCCAGAGACCCTGAAGGAGACTGGAGGACAGACCTGACCGCTTACTGAGACCCTGGGCGGGCGAGGGAGAGAGGGAGAGGGAGAGAGAGAGGAGAGAGAGAGAGAGAGAGAGAGGAGAGAGAGAGGAGAGGAGAGAGGGAGAGAGGAGAGAGGAGAGGAGAGAGAGAGGGGGGGGGGATCGGAAGGAGGACAGAAAGGGAGGGAGGAGAGACAGTAGGGGAGGAGAAAGAGAGAAAGGTGCTTCAAAGCTTAAATCATCACCAGCCTTTCCCTATTCATCATCACTTGGCGAGAAAGATTTAGCAACTAACGCTGGGAGGCCGTACCTTGTAGATGTGTAACCTTACCTTAAAGATGTGTGCTTTAAGAATATGAAACCTTGCATCAAAGATGTCTGCTGTGAGGCTGTGATCCCTTACCTTAAAGATGTGTGCTTTTAGGATGTGATGTCCTAACTCCATCGTCTGCTGTCTGTTCAACTTCCCCTCTTGTCTAGAAAACATGAAGGCCAGCAGAGCATGGCCACTCCTACACACACACACACACACACACACACACACACAACACACACACACACACACACACACACACACACACACACACACACGATTGATGATAAGATAACCAGTTTGTCATGGAGACTGAGGGATCACTTCCTGTAATATGTGAACTTTGACCTCCAGACTGACCTTGGATCACAAAGGAAGTCGTTGCTCTCCCCGTCAGCGCGCCATACCAACCACTCCCTGAAGGAGGGGTGGCAGAGCATGCGGGTCCCGTCTACGCTTTACCTACACACTCACACACACACACACGCACGCACGCACGCACGCACGCACGCACGCACGCACGCACGCACGCACGCACGCACGCACGCACACACACACACACACGCACACACACACACACACACACACACACACACACACAAACACACAGTAGTATGAGTGATAAGTGTGTGGTATTGAAATACGAAACATGATATATTATATTATAGTAGGATAAGATATATAAAATGTATATGATAATTTTTGATATAGTCTATGATAGTTTGCTGTATGGTACTCTAATGATATTTTATTCATTATATGTAACTCATGGTATGATATGCTATAACTATCATATATGATGATATGATGCAGGGTACCATGAAGAAGGGCTGGTCGATTATCGAAAAAATCCTATTCACGATTATTTTGGTAAATGTTAAAATCACGATTATTCAAACGATTATTTTTGAGTTTGAAAACATGATGCATTTATTCAGCATTTCTCAACAAAAAAAACCTTTTTAACTGAGGACTTTGAAATTTCCCCTTAAAATAATACACAAAATGTTGAAATGGAAAATGCGCAAATCGAGAAATAATGTACAAATATGTCTCCAGCTTTTCTTCGTTATACTAGTTTGGAGATCGTTTGACCCAGAATCCTAACATCCCGATGACACCAGGATGACCGGCCGGCCCTACCATGAAGCCGTCCAGGCTGTGGAGGCGGCGCTGCAGCTCCTCCCAGCCCAGCCGGCCCTGGACGCTGCCAGCGTTCAGCGCTCTGAACATCTGCTGGTCGGAGAGCGGGTGCAGGGAGGCCAGGGCGATGCTCAGCAGGGGGGACACCTTCTCAAACTCCCCCGCCTCCGGGAAGGCAGCGCGGCACATCAGCAGGTAGACCTGGGGGTCGCAGGGGTCACAGGTCAACACCCAACTCTGACCCCGTGACTTCATGGTCACATGACCGTCCATGTTTATCATCACCTGACCCACACTGTCATCATCGCCATGTGATGATTCGGACACCCCACTTATCGTTCAGGATCTAGGTAACATGGTCGTCACATGACAATCAGACAACCATTTATTATTGTTGTAATGACACAGTGATATTTGACCTCCGACCTCTGACAGCAACACAGGTACTACCAGTAGTCCCTCACTTTAGGGTCAGGTGTTCTATTATAAAGTAGTATCCATATTATATTTAAAACATTATCTATATTCCAGTACCTCTGAGAGAGAGACAGGTACTACCAGTAGCTATACATATTCCAGTACTCTGAGAGTGAGACAGGTACCACGCGGTAGTTTCCCGCCTTCAGCGCCAGGTGCTGGTGGTGAAAGAGGTCAAGGGTCAGCTGCAGGTAGAGGAGGGACCCCCGTGGCTCCGCCCCACCAGCTGGCTGTGAACTTGCTGAGCAGCAGGGGGTCCGGGGCGACGCCCGTCGCGTGGTAACGTTGGCGGCCACGCGGCTGCTGTGGCTGACCCGGAAGTGGATGTAGTCGCTGAGGTCGGCGCCGAGGTCACTGCTGTCGGGCAGGATGTCCAGGGAGATGCCCGCGAAGGGGAGGGGGGTGGTGATGTCCTGTGGGGGTATAGTATCATATCAATAACATCTATATTAATGGAGGGGGGCTGGTGATGTTCTGTGGGGTTATAGTATCATATCATATCATATCAATAACGTCTATATTAATGGTGGGGGGCTGGTGATGTTCTGTGGGGTTATAGAATCATATCATATCAATAACATCTATATTAATGGAGGGGGGCTGGTGATGTTCTGTGGGGTTGTAGTATCATATCATATCAATAACATTTATATTAAAGGTGACTTATTATACCACTAGATGTGAGTGTGATTAGACATACATCTAGGTGGACACACCCACTTGTGATGTCACTAGAGGCAGATTTTCAAAACGACTTTCAATAGCTGATCACACTCACACCTGGTGGTATAATCTGTCACCTTTAAATAATTGCGATATTTATATACATAAATCATGAATCATTCTACAGGAGACAGGGGGGAGGGTGATGATGTCCTGTTCGAGGTGTGTACATAAATATAATGTATATTATACAACATGTTATATTATACTATATTGATATCATTTATGTAATATACCATGGTATATTAGTTATAGAAATATCATTTTATAACATGGTGTATTATATAAATACAACTAATTTTATAACATGGTTATATATTGAATAAATGCAATTTACATTACATAACTTGTATTATATAACATGATAATTATAAATATAATATAATTAATTTATAAAACATGGTATATTATATCGTATATCTCATGATCGATTTTATCCATCCCTGTTAGCATGTTGTATGATAATAGACATCCCTGATAACATGCTATATTATATAATGTTTTTTAGCTTTTATAGAACCGTGTATGGAACTTTTGGATCTGAACTGCCTATTTCTTACCAGGCTTTGTTGAGGTAAATGTTTATTTCCCAATAAATCAAAATTGTATTCTCTTGAAATAGAGAGCGTGAGATAGAGAGGGGGAGACGAAAATGGAGAAGGAGAGAGGGAGATCAAAGAATAGAGAGGGAGGGTGAGAGAGCGAGAGCAAGAGAAAGGGAGAGAGAGGAAGAGAGAGGACTATTATATATTGGAGTCTGAAGTAGTACTCTGGGGAGTATTGCTGGCATAGCTGTATGTAGTATAGCCTGTATGTGAAGAGGAACACTGAAACATTTTCATCAAACAGCAAACTGGAGTCTTACCATTTAGAGCTCCGTCATTAGTCGAACGCAAATACCAACCAAACCCTTCGCTCCTCCTCTATGGGGTGAAACAACAGGAAGTATCCAACAGGAAGTAGGCATACTCACCACCAGGGCAGTGCGCACGGTCACCAGCATCTTGAGCCAGGGAGGGAACCTGGACGTGATGCTTGTGATGAACGAGGCGATGGTGTCCCCGTAATCAGGCTTGTGGAACTCTGCCTCATTGAGGCTGTCCACTAGGATGATGAAGTCCTCCTCTGGAAGCTTCCCCTCTGGAGGAGGAGAGGGGAGGAGCGGTGAGGAGGGGGGAGGAGAGGAGAGGAGAGGAGAGGAGAGGAGAGGAGAGGAGAGGAGAGGAGAGGAGAGGAGAGGAGAGGAGAGGGGAGGAGAGGAGAGGAGAGGGGAGGAGAGGAGGAGAGGAGAGGAGAGGAGAGGAGAGGAGAGGAGAGGAGAGGAGAGGAGAGGAGAGGAGAGGGAGGGGAGGAGAGGAGACGAGAGGGGAGGAGAGGAGAGGAGAGGAGAGGAGAGGAGAGGAGAGGAGAGGAGAGGAGAGGAGAGGAAAGGAAAGGAAAGGAGAGGAGAGGAGAGGGGAGGGGAGGAGAATGGAGAAGAGGAAAGGGAAGAGGATAGGAGAGGGGAGGAAAGTGGAGAAGAGGTGAGGATGAGAGAAGAGAGAGGTGTGGGTGTGGACATGCACTTAGTGCTGTGTTTGACTGTGCATGCGCGTGTGTGTGTGTGTGTGCGTGCTGCGTGCGCGTGTGTGCATGCGTATTCTACAGAATAATGGAAGGGAGAGATAGAGATCCAAATTCCCCATTCGGCGCTCATGGCTCTGTTGGTTCTTAACAGCTAGCGTTTCGATCCGCGACGGCCTTGAGGTGGATCAGGCCCACGGCGAGCGGAGAGAAGGGTAGAGAGGAGCTACCTTTGTGCAGGCTGATGAGAGGCTCCAGGACGCCCCTACGGAAGGCGGTGGTGGGGTCCTGGACGCAGCAGCGCAGGCTCAGAGCACTCTGGAGCTGCGGCTCCTGCAGCAGCAGCTGGCGGTAGGCGCTGAGCTGCGGCGCCCGGGCCAGCAGGGCCGACACGCTGTGGACGAACTCCGGAACCAGACACGTGTAGGTGTTGTCGGCCTGGCAGAAGTGGTAGGCAACCACCTGATGGGAGAGCAGGAGGAGGAGGAGAGGAGAGGCGAGAGGGGAGCGAGGAGGAGGTGGAGAAGGAGAGCGGAGCGAGGATGGGGGAGGAGGAGAGAGGAGGAGCAGGAGGAGGAGAAGGGAGAGGGAGGAGGAGAGGGGAGAGAGGAGACAGGAGGTGGAGGAGAGAGGAGGAGCCAGAGGAGAAGGAGAGGGAGAGGAGATTGAGAAGGTGAAAGGAGGAGGAGGAGGAGGAAGGAAGATGGAGTTGAGGAGAACGGAGGAGGAGAGGAGGAGATGGAATAGAAAAAGGGGAAAGCAGGGAGAGGAGGAAGAGAGAAGAATAATTTCGACTCAGCAGCTGTGTATGAAGTGTGGAACATGGATGGAATGAGATTTATCATGACCTAGTTTTCATCTCCTAGTTTTAACAACTCTGTTCATTGTGCTTCACAAACTGCTACAGTACTCACTCAGAGGAACACTCTGCGATGATGTATTGAGGCACAGCAATACAGATGGGTCTCGCTTCATACACATGCATGCACACACACACACACACACACACACACACACAAACACACACACCACACACACACACACACACACACACACACACAACACCCACACACCACACACACACACACACACACACACACACACTAACATTCAAAACATATGACCTGAGACTAAACAGGCCGGAACAAGTTAGCTCGGTGGCTTATTCTCAGTCCTACACAAAATTACATCATAGGGAATTTACTGAATAAGCTTTCAGTATGCTTGGCAGCTGGAAAACTGAATGAGACAACCTGCATTTAGAAAAAGTTTGAAGGAAGGAGAGAGTTCATGCTCGGCTGGATAGACTTTTCTAATCACGCATAAATTAAAGTCTTTGCGGAAACGTTTATTAATTAAGGTGATTTGTACGCTGAGCAAAGAGTACGATATTCCAGAAGGAGCCTTCATATGTAAATAAACAAAAAGCATCTTATTTGTTTTTCTTCTGCGATAGCGCTGGGCGCTATGGCAACGCTTGAGATGAGACATCCACATGTTATCCATCACGAGTGGTCCAACCTGTTCCCATGGTAACGGCAATTGAGGCCAAGCAAGTGAGAAAGTCTTCCGTGTCATGTCTCCGGGATGCAGGCTGTTCTCAAGACCCTCATCGTCATCACGCTTTGGTCAACAAACTATTGGTCTGTCATCATCAAACTATCCTCTGCTATAAAGTATTGATCATCTATCAAATTATCCTCTGCTATAAAGTATTGATCATCTATCAAACTATCCTCTAGTCTTAAGTATTGATCCTGTATCAAACTATCCTCCAGTATAGAGTATTGATCATCTATCAAACTATCCTTTAGTATAAAGTATTGATCCTCTATCAAACTATCCACTATTGTAAAGTATTGATCATCTATCAAACTATCCTCTAGTGTAAGGTAGTGATCATCTAACAAACTACCCTCTAGGATAAAGTACTTGATCATCTATCAAAGTATACTCTAGTGTAAAGTATGATCATCTATCAAAGTATACTCTGCTATAAAGTATTGATCATCTTCCATCTATCAAATTATCCTCTGCTATAAAGTATTGATCATCTTTAATCTACAAACTATCCTCAACTATAAAGTATTGATCATCATTAATTTACAAACTATCTTCTTGCATAAAGTATTGACAATCTATTATCTTCATATATCCTCTACTATAAAGTATTGAACGACATCATTTTACAAATTATTCTCTACTGTAAGAATTAATCATCTATTTGCACACACACTCCCCTCTACTATGTAAGGAATATCACCGGGAACGAGAGGCCGGGCAATAAACAGTTTGATATGCCCGGCTCGTGGACGGCTTCATATCAAACTGTTTATTGCCCTGCCTTGAGGTGATTATTCAGTTTATTCTACTTCGCCGGCCGGCCAGACATAATAAAACAATTCAAATACTTTAATGTAGCCTTTTTCCTTATTCGTATTGCATGCTTATTAAATGTATACTCTGTTTAAGTTCATCTCCCTCGAAAAGTATTTCCCTTTAGAACTACAGGTGAATAACGTTTGCTAAGCTGTAGGTAACTCGTTTCTATAGCAACCACACAAGGCTGGATCTGATCACTAGTTTAATAACGTAGTTGCTACATTCGTATCAAGTCAGCTTTAATGACCGATCGATCAAACATGCACTCCTTGGTTTTTATTTTACTATGGACCTCATGTTGGAAATGTATGTGATAGAAAACGATACAAGCGGTGTATTGATCTACTGTGCTCAGTCAGCAGCAAGTAGAACCGACAAGTCAGCGGGCAATATGCCGGATTGATGCACCCCTCCCAGCCAATCAGAATCGAGCATTCTTAAATGTAGAATAAAATAATTTATCATCTATTATTTAGAAACTACCCTCTACTATAGAGTTTTGAACATCTACCATCTACAAACTATCATGTATTATAATTTAACGTTGACGTTATATAATATGTGAATATGTAAGTGTGTGTCTGTTTGGTAGATAATCTATGCGTGGTGTGAGTGTTTTCGTAATTAATCTATACAGTATATGCGGTGTCTGGTTGTGTACCTTGGCAGCCAGGCATCTGATTGGCTCTCTTTTGAGTGAGTGGCGGCTGAAGCAGTGTTCTGACTTGGACAGGGGGTCTGGATGGGTCTTGGGGTGGGCTTTGCCTTTTCTCCCACCCACCTATGGCAGAGATAGACGGACATAGTTCGTATGCAGTAGACATATAGTTGTCTGCAGACGTTTTATCTAAAGAGACTTACAGTAAATGAAGGTCATTAAGGAGCAGGTACAGAGACAGATCAGAGTCAGAGTCAGTACAGAGACAGGTCATTAGGAGCAGGTAGGGGTTAGGTCAGTCAGCATACAGGTCATTAAGGAGCGGTAACAGGTGGACAGTACAGATAGTCTAGTTAAAGGATCAGGTTAGTGGGTAATCAGTCAGCATACAGGTCATTAAGGAGCGTTAACAGGTTGGACAGTACAGATAAAGGTCGTTAAGGAGCAGGTAGGGGTTAATCAGTCAGCATACAGGTCATTAAGGAGCGTTAACAGGTTGGACAGTACAGATAAAGGTCGTTAAGGAGCAGGTAGGGGTTAAACAGTGAAAATAAAGCAAACTCATAAAGGAGCAGGTAGGGGATAGACAGTGAATGTAGAGGAGCAGGTTGGGAGGCTGTAGGTAAGATTCAGGAGCTATCATTTGAGTGTCATGGAGAACATCTCATCCCTCCTAGGAGACAAGGAGAACCGCCTGTCCAAACAAGGAGAGTGGGTTCTCACAGCTTCTGCAGGACAGTGATCAGGTACAATTCAGCAGCCTAGCCGTACCTGCAGAATCTGCCTGAACCTCCACGATAAACACTGAAGATTTCGATTGGCCACTCCCCTGATCCTGTAGGTTTGTGAAACCTGTCTGTCTCAGGGGGCTAGGTACTTGATGGGAAGTCCACACAGATGAGAAGATTCAAGGACGAGGGTTTACAGGTTCTTTCAGCACCCAAGCCCGTCCAATGCGGTCTGTGACTACTCAACGACTTTCTACGCCCTCACTACGACATGGGACCCCTACAACAAAACCCTGAGTTTTTGCAGTCCTGGCGCCACAATTGTGAACAGGCTCTCCACTGACATCAGCACAGCTGAAACCCTAACCATCATCTGCCAGCCGCGGGCTGAAAACTCATCTGTTCAGACTGCATCTTGGCCCATTTAAAGAATAGATGAAAATACTTAATCCCTTGTTTCTATCTTGGAGCACTTCAGGCGGTTTGCCTATTTGATACTATACTTCCATGATTATTTTTCTTCTTCTTCTCCTTCAGAACTATCTGGGTCGTATCCTTGTGGTTTGAAAGCTGTTATTGTTCGTCGCAGTGGATTAAAGATCAAACTAAAGTTAAGGAAAGTCTGGTTCTTACCCCTGGGGGAGGAGCTGGGGCTGGCTGGCATGGTGCCCCCTTGTGGTACACGTCCGCCATGACAGCTGAGGATGACCAGACGCCAGATGATGGCCGTCTTCCCAGAGCCGGCGTTCCCGACGATGACGGCCCCCCGGCCCTCGTAGACGCTGCACTCTTTCAGGACCTCCTCCAGGCGGACAAACAGCCAATCACGGCCCACGAAGGGCGTCTCCGCGGTAACGCCGGGCACTTCAAACAGGAGCGGCTTCAGCATGATGTCAGTCTGCTTTAAGGGCGCCAACCTCCCTGGGCGAGAGACATAGAAAGACAGAGAGGACAGATGGAGAGATATACATAGAGGAGAGAGAGAGGGAGAGGGAGAGAGAAAGAGGGAATGAGAGAGAGAAAGAGATGGAGGGAGAGAGAAGTATTGTGTTAGTTGGTGTAAGCGACACGTAAGCAAAGAGAGTGAGAGACAGAGAGAGAGAGTAAGAGAACAGAGTGCACGATAGGAGAGTGAGAGAGAGAAAACAAAGAGTTTTGTTGAGAAGACAAATATGGAGGGAGAGAAATATATAGATATTTGCAGATTTTGGCCGGTCAGTTCAGTTGGTACATAAGTGTACATCGTCTGGTACGTGTACGCTCGCTGACCTCTGACCCCAGGGGGGTGGTCTGGTACCTGTACGACCTCTGACCTCTGACCCCAGAGCAGCGGTCTGGTACGTGTACAAAGCCTGACGCTTAAAGTCTCAAATGTTATCTCCATTGTATTCCAACGTTTTAAATGGTATGCATGTTTACATTGTTTACTCCATTTAGTCTCTGTTCAAATCCCTTCACTTGATTAAAGCCGTTTAACATTTCTTTACGTCTTAAACTATGTGGCTTTAAGATAAAGTATTTCTGACCTAAATTTGCACTACAGCACTCACTGCATTTTCTGCCGGAAATGCATTTTCTAGTTGTTATTCTGATCATTACCTCTGGAGTCGTGGTGTGACCGCACCGACTTGTGTTTCCTCACAGAACCGCGATGACCTGCGTCTCGCCGTGCGTCCAAATACCCAAGATCCTCCAGTCTGGTGGAGCTGGTCGCTTTGGGGGAGACACGGAGGGGAGGGAGGAGAAGAGAGACAGAGGAGCAGAGAGTGAGACTCAGAGCTGTGGATCAAGTACGAGGACAAGATGGTTCGCAACGCAGTGTTGGGATACGCTGCTGCCGTCACCATGACGACGACTAACAGAAGGAGATGTTGGGCATCGCTGGAGAGGAATCACTAATTGATGGCACCGTTTCAATTAATGATCAATAACTGGGGTATTATTGATCTAAAGGGGACGACGCTGTGTTAATGAGCAGTCAAACTTATCCTATTGGCAGAATGAGAGCGGGAACCAATTAGAAGGCACTCAAGTGACACTCATCGGAATTCCTTTTGACAACAGAACAGTGAATAACATTGTTAAGCGCATTCAACCTTACCCAGAGACCAAAAACAACCACTAACTAACTAACTAACTAACTAACTAACTAACTCCCTGACGCTGTGTGCTACCGCCCCTTCTCCTGACTGGGGAAATCCTCTCCAGATGGATTATTAATCCTCTGGCAGAAGACCAGTTAGCCAGAAGACCAGCATACCACACCCCGGTGGGTAGTAGCACGGGCCTGTCTGATATCGAATCAGAACAGATTGATGAACTGTGGAAATGACGTCCGGAAGACGCAGAGCAGTATCGCAGATCACACAGAAGAGCCCATTAATGACGCTTGTGATTCATTGACTTCACAAATACAGTCCCTCTCTCTCCTCCCCCTCTCAGTTCACCACTAGACTCCAAACTCATATTATATTCGACTGAAG
The DNA here is from genome assembly GCF_026213295.1 of Gadus chalcogrammus. NCBI lineage: Eukaryota > Metazoa > Chordata > Actinopteri > Gadiformes > Gadidae > Gadus > Gadus chalcogrammus. The sequence continues at coordinate 20,623,186 of NC_079425.1, read as the reverse complement.
TAGATATAATAGATTTAATTTGGATATGCAATGTAATCAACGATACTCTGTAAGAGATTGAATTGAGAGCAATAGATATGATCTACTGTGAAAGAAATAATTGAAGTGGATTCAAGAGAGAGAGATGGGTTATTATATCCAGGTGTTCATCCAGGCTTTGTCCCTCCCAGCTCTGCCTTGCCTGTCTATAGACAGGATCACTCAGTCTTCTCAGGTAGAGAGGAAGAGAGTGGTGGAGGAGCACGACCACGAGTCCTGCCCGTGAGTCGTGACGTAGCCTTTTCATCCAGTGGACGGAGAGGAACGCCGGACACATGGAAGGGTGGAGTTCCCATCTGCGTTACCCTGGCAACGCCTCCTCCTCCGCGACCACACTCACACCACGCTGGCCCTGCTGCTGCTGCCGTTGCCGCTAGTGTTAGCTGAGGCTACTTTATTTATTTAGCACCCTTCAAACACAAGGCTTTTCAGAGTGCTCTACATTTAAACACATCATTAAAAAGACATAGGCAGATATAGCTGTTTGTTTTGATTCGTGTCACATTGGGAATCATGAGTTTCATAATATGTCAAATTGCACACTCTTGATGTTTAACATAGACGCAAATAAATAACAATAAAGACATGAAAGGAACATTTTATGTAATAAATAATTCAAAGACATTCTAAGACTCTAAAAGGGAAGATAACGAGAGATTTGGTAGGTTAGACATAGGAGAGAAAATAAAGAGAGATAAGATAGGTAAGAGATAGTAGAGACAATAAAGAGAGATAAAGTAGGTAAGAGAAAGTGAGGAAAAGAGATACTGTAGGTTAGAGATGGCAGAGAAGATAAAGAGATACGGTAGGTTACAGATAGGGGAAAAGATAAAGACAGATCGGGTAAGTTAGAGATAGGAAAGAGAGTTACAGGAGTTTAGAGATAGGAGAGAAGATAAAGAGAGATACGGTAGGTTAGATATAGGAGAGAAAATAATGAGAGATACGGTAGTTTAGAGATAGGAGAGAGATACGGTAGGCTAGAGACAGGAGAGAAGATAAAAGGGAGATGCGGTAGGTTAGAGATAGGAGAGATATGGGAGGTTAGAGATAGGAGAGACGATAAAGAGAGATACGGTAGTTTAGAGATAGGAGAGAGATACGGTAGGCTAGAGACAGGGGAGAAGATAAAGGGAGATATGGTAGATTAGAGATAGGTGAGACGATAAAGAGAGATACGGCAGGTTAGAGAACGGAGAGAGATACGGTAGGTCAGAGATAGGTGAAAAGACAGAGATACGGTAGGTTGGAGATAGGTGAGACGATAAAGAGAGATACGGTAGGCTAGAGATAGGAGAGATACGGTAGGTTAGAGATAGGAGAGATACGGTAGGTTAGAGATAGGAGAGATACGGTAGGCTAGAGATAGGAGAGATACGGTAGGTTAGAGATAGGAGAGATACGGTAGGTTAGACATAGGAGAGATACGGTAGGTTAGAGATAGGAGAGATACGGTAGGTTAGAGATAGGAGAGATACGGTAGGTTAGAGATAGGAGAGGATACGGTAGGTTAGAGATAGGGAGAGATACGGTAGGTTAGACATAGGAGAGATACGGTAGGTTAGAGATAGGAGAGATACGGTAGGTTAGAGATAGGAAGAGAAGATAAAGCCCTCTACCTGCTACTGAGTTGGGGGCGCGGCAGCACCAAGGAGGAGGTGGTGTGGGCATTGCGTTGTGGGAGGGGCCTCTTGGGCGGGGGTGGAGTCCTGGGCGCTGTGATGTCTGGTCCTGTCTCCGCCTGGTCTTTGAGGAGCGCCAGATTGTTCCGTAGCGAGCCGGGCGGGGGCGGGGGGTCCGGGGCGGCAGCGCTGCCCTCCTCTCGGGCTAGCTTCCACACTAGAGCCCCGCTCCTCGTTCTCCGACGAGCTGGTGATGGTGGCTGAGGCAGGGGGTGGAGTTGGTGAAGGTGGTGCAGGTGGTGAAGGCGTCAGTGGTAAGGGGGATAGTGGTGGTGGTGGTGGTGGTGGAGAATGTGAGGGTGGTGGTAGGGGTAGGGGGGGGTTAGGGTGGTGGTGATGGTGGCAGTGGTAAGGTTGATGGTGGTGGTGGTGGTAGTTGTGGGGGTTAGGGTGGTGGTGGTGGAGGTGGTAGTGGCGGATAGGGCGGTTGTCGTGGATAGGGTGGCGATGGTGTGTGGTGGTTAGGGTGGTGTAAGGGTGATGGTGGTTGTAATGGTGAGGGTGGTGGTGGGGGTGAGGGTGGAGGTAGTTAGAGTCAGAGAAAATAGCAAAGTCAAGTTAACAGGCCAAAGTAAAGGAGGGCGAGGGTTAGGCTATCTAAGATATTTAATCTCCATACATTTTTATGGGATGTTTGAAATGGTTGTATGATACTGATACTGTGGTCCCTGGCCCTTTGTATTTTTCTATAAATACATCTCTATTTAGGGAGGAAACGTGTCCTATTTTAGCAGGATCAGACACACAAGTAACAAAGACAGGACTAGTGTCCTAGTTCTGACAGAAGGCCAGGGCTTAAGGCTGAGGTGGCCAGAAGTAATGGAGAGATGGTGGACGGACACGGCTGGCGTGACAAGGATCCACCATACAGGGACCCAGAAACACCACAAGACCCCACACACCCTGCAAGACCCCACACACCCTGCAAGACCCCACAAACCCTGCAAGACCCCACACACCCTGCAAGACCCCACACACCCTGCAAGACCCCACAAACCCTGCAAGACCCCACAAACCCTGCAAGACCCCACGAACACTATGGGACTCAGAAACACCTGGGAGACTACAATGGTGGTACTATGCTTTACGTCATTCTCTCTCTGCTTCAACTCCACTGTCGTGTGCGTTTACTTTTTAGGGGCACAAATAACCTAAACAGTGTCATGTCTGGATGATACATAGTCTTATAAATACATTATTCTCTGTAATAATGAAAGTGAAATACTTCACCTGGCTCTGCATAACCAGCTCGTCCCACCCACTCGTACTTATTGTCTGTTGTTCGTCCTGGCACTTAATGTACGTACTTACTGGTTAATGCTTTGCACTTGGTACTCTGAACGTCCTTACTGTACCGACAGCGATATATATTGTTTCAACTTCATCTGGCAAATGTACTTATTGCAAGTCGCTTTGGATAAAAGCATCTGCTGAATGCCCTAAATGTAAATGTGAATGAGGTTGAAGACCCATTCATTCCCCCATTTTCAAATCACAACTCAGAACACATCTGTTCAAAACTGTCTATTCCATCTGATGCCAATTGCTACGTCTAATACTGTTGTTATTATTTTCTCTGTCCTTATTCTCTGTTCTGCCTTTGAGGGACGAGAAAGGCGCCTCCAAATGAAATGTGTTGTTGTTATTATGATAAGACCCAGCGTTGGGACCCCCCCTCTCGTACCTATGATGCCGCTGTCCTTGCTCTCCAGGGTGGAGGTGGGGCTCCGGCCGGGCCAGGGGCTGCCCCCAGGACAGAGCCCCGGGCTGGGGGCCGGCCCGGGGTGAGGGGCCCCCGAGACACTCCTGGGCCCAAAGGGGGCGCTGGGTGCCGGAGGGCCAGAATGGGGACCCGGTGAGGGGGGCGCCCCGGTAGTGGGTATCATGTTGTTGGAGGAGGAGGAGGTGGGGCTGTCCGATCGCGGGGAGGCGGAGCTACAGGTCAGGGTGGAGCTGGGACTGGCTTCCTGGCACTGCAACACACACACAAACACACACACACACACACACACACACACACACACACACACACACACACACACACACACACACACACACACACACACACACACACACACACACACACACACACACACACACACACAGGAAGTTCATTTAAATTCACATTCACATCATATTTAGATTAATAGCTTTATGATGACACTTGCATTAGTCATTTATATTTACATTCAAATGAATAAATGTGTGATTTAATTTACAAGAGTCCTATATATTGAAATTGACATCAGTATATATATTGACATTTATCAATGTATGTTAACGTATGCATTAGTTATTTATGTTTACATTCACATCATTCATTGATGTTTACATTACAGTCATTAATTGTAATTGTGGATGATGGCTGGTTTAAACAGCCTGACCTGGCCCGAGTTAGACTGACTGGTGCCGAGGGCTGGATGAAGCTGCACACCTGTTGCACATCGAGCAATTCATTTGCACAGGTTAAATCAGCCATCACAGCACACACTTTCTGCCTTCTTTGCCTGGAGAAATCCAACAAAAGGGACTTTTCCTGGGCTCCTCTAGACAAAGGATGCTGGATGGTGATGTGGAAGCCGGTTGATTGTACGTTTTGAAAAGGATGATACATTGTCTGGTGCTCCATGTTGCAATGCAGGAGATCTATCCCTGAGTGTGGGCGTTGATGGCTGGTTTAACCTGTGCACATAGATTGCTCAATGTGCAACATGTCTGCAGCCTCAACAGCCCCAGAGTATAATCAGTCTGACAAGGGCCAGGTGAGGCTGATAAAACCAGCTTTTGTTTTACCAGATTTTCCTGACTAGATATTCGGTAGCTGTGTAAATCCCTCTTTGATTTGTAAATTATTATACATGTTAAAAAAAACAGCCATCATCCACACACACTCCAACATACACTTTATGAAATTTTCCTGACTAGATATTCGGTAGCTGTTTACATCCCTCTGTGATTTCTAAATGATTGTATATATAAAAAATAAAACATTAAAAGAAACAGACATCATTCACACACAATCCAACAGTATATTAATACACATCTCAAAATAGGCTATTGTAGGGGTATTTCTCCCTCAAAGTCTGGAACAGCACAGCTCGACTGTGCTGTTCCTTTGCTGTAATGTGATGTACGGTCATTGGTCACCAGCCTGGCTACCTAGCCTGAGGGCAAAACAGACTCCACCTAGTAAATCAGTTCGAAGGAAATCGATAGACTGAAACTAGGGAAAATCTCAAAGGATTTAGTAGAACATTTGCTGTTGCTAAATGCCCACCGTGGAAACCCTTAACAACATAATTAGAAGTCAATCAGGGATTTCTGTTGTCCATCACTTTGAGTAACGAGATCACAGGGGACCAGAACCTATCCACCGAGGGCAGAATAGGACCAGAGCTGTTCCACAGAGCTTGGTTTGAACCCTTTTTCCACTAGCGCACCCGTGTGAAGTGGGGTGGACAGAAGGCCCCAGATACTCTGGTCCTGATGGGACCAAGAGACCCCAGATAATCTGGTCCTGCTGGAACCAAGAGATCCAAGATACTCTGGTCCTGATGTGACCAAGAGACCCCAGATAATCTGGTCCTGATGGGACCAATAGACCCCAAATACTCTGGTCCTGCTGAGATCAAGAGACCCCAGATTCTCTGGTCCTGCCGAGACCAAGAGACCCCAGATACTCTGGTGCTGCTCGCTAGCATGGCCTCATCCAACGCTGGTTAGCCGATTGTCTTTTATCTCTATTCTCCACTGCACTGCCCGGAGCAATGGAAATGGAAATGTCTCAGATTCTAGCTGAAGGAAAAGCACATGAGAGGTTCAGGCTGTAGCCCAACGCCCATCTCCTCCACCCCGCCCCCGGGGCATTACAGAGATCACACACATCAGAGCTTCTTCTGGAGGGCTGGTTAAAGTATAATTCAGCAGAGACTGACATACCTACATATCTGTCGGTCTAAGAACAGTCACTATTAGATTCTACGCAAAAACGTTAACCAACGTTAAAAACCTCTACCAATATAAATAGTTATGGACAACTTCACTGATGTATCCATGTATACCAGTAGGCTTCGCGACACAGGTGTGTACCTAGCCTTATGTATACAGTATGTAACACAGATGGGTATCTATCCCTATGTATACAGTATGTAAAATAGATGGGTATCTATCCTTATGTATACAGTATGTAACACAGATGGGTATCCTTATGTATACAGCATGTAACACAGATGGGTATCTATCCTTCTTTATACAGTATGTAACACAGATTGGTATCTATCCTTATGTAGACAGTATGTAACACAGATGGGTATCTATCCATGTGTATACAGTATGTAACACAGATGGGTATCTATCCATGTGTATACAGTATCTAAGTCGCAGGGATACAGGAGGCAGACAAGGCGAGCAGGTCCCTGAGCTCTCCTCGGCTATCTCTGCTGCGAGCCCACTTTCTGCTCTGAGCACTGCGTGATAGGGCGAGCCCTATGTGGAGCTCAGCTGCTACAATCAGGCTGAGAAAGTGGGCCAAGGCCGAGCAACAGAGAGGCAAGGAGAGAGAAACACCTAGCTCGGTGCTGCTCATACCTACAGAGACCGAAAGACACCCAGCCTGCTGCTGTTCATGCCTACCGATATAGAGAAACACCTAGCCTTGCCCTGTTAAGACCTGCAAATAGAGAAACACCTAGCCTAGTGCTCTTTATACCTACAATATAGCGAAAAACCTAGCCTAGCAATATCTCTTTCTACAGAGATGGAGAAATACCAAGCCTAGCTCTGTTTATATCTAAAGAGATAGAGGTGGAGGAACACCTAGCATGGCTCTGTTTATATCTTGATTATCTTCAGAGATAGAGAAACACCTTGCCTTGCTCTGTTTCTACCCAAAGAGATAGGGAAACCAACCTAGCGCTGCATATACAGAGACAAAGAAACACCTAGCCTAGTGCTGTTTAATGTTTATAGCCACAGAGATGGCGAGAGGGAAACACCTTGCCTATAGCACTGTTTATATCTACAGAGATAGAGGTAGAGAGACACCTAGACTAGCACTGTTTCTACCTTCCAGAGAGATACATAGCACTAGCCTAGCAATTGTATGAATTGCCACTAAAATTACGTGTGGCTTTGCACTACTACAACTTACAGATAGAGGGATACATGGAGCCCAGCAGCACTTAAACTTGAAGTTACAGAGATACGTGAAGCCTAGCACTACTACAACTTACAGATAGAGAGATACAGGTAGCCTAGCAACTCTTAAACTTGAAGATACAGAGACATATGAAGCCTAGCACGACTACAACTTACAAAGGAGAGATACATGTAGCCTAGAACTACTATGACTTGTAGTTTTAATCATTCACTCAAGCTATGCTTTTGTGCACACTGGAGACACATTGACAGCTTGAAGGAACAACAGAGAAACATACAAAAAATATTGATCTGACGCTATTCCGTTCAGTCTTCAAGTAATTTTTAAGCTTTTTGTGAAGGATTCAGTAATTATTAACAAAACATTAATTAATAGGCCTTTAGTTAATGATGAAAGTTTCATTTACAAAACATGAATATACATTTTTAGATGCTTGGCTGCTATGACTGATGCTCAGTCTACCAGCCTATCCAGCGGACTGCGCCAACTGGGAGGCTGATCCATCCATCATACGGCGGACACTGCAACTTGGAACTCACTAGACTCGAGGGTCGATTTCGACATGGCTTCTAATGGCTAAACAACAGCAGACCTGGCGGTAAAAAAGGGGACCTTTAACAGCCCTTGTTTTGTTTACGATTACCTCCTCATCAAGTTAAAGCGGGAAAACATAAGTTTTGTTAATGATTAGCTCCTCATTAAGGCTTATATATGACCTGTAACTGAACATTATAATAATGTGTTTATATACCCTTATTTTGCCTACAGTCAATTATTGTCAAAATACTATCTCTGTTGAATCCAGCTCTGGGCTGATTGAGAGAAGGGGTCAGGGGTCGCCTTGGTATGGTATGGTTGTGCTCATAGGAGTGCAACCTCATGGTATAATACGAGAGTGGCTTGGAGTTCTACAACACAGAGAGGACATCACGTGACCTACCATGCTCTCCCTGAGATCCTCCATGGTCGCTGGGTGGGCGGGGTCTCCCAGCAGCAAGCATAGTCTGGTCATCAGCTCCTGGGGCGGCAGGACGGAGCCACGCTGGGGGGCGGTCAGGACCTCTGGAACACACACAGAAACACACACACACACACACACACACACACACAGGCACACACACACAAACACAAACATGGACGCACACAAACACATTCACATGCAGGCACACCCACACACATGAAAACACACAGAAACACACGGGCGCACACACACACACACACACACACACAAAAAGAAAACTACACGTGAGATGTACATTTGAGGGAATCCTTGAGACGCAGCTGTAGTGAATTGATGACATAACAGACAGCTGTCTCATCATCATACATACTATATATATATATATATGAAATTATATATAGAAAATATAGAAAATAAAGGCTAGATATTCTATTTACCTAATAAGGAGATCCCAGGCAATACTTGCAAGGACAGAGAGAGAGATTGATATGGACATATAGAGACACATAGATACATAGAGAGAAACAGTAAGAGAAGTAGGGGGACAGACATTGATACAGAGAGAGATGGATAGAGAGAGATGGATGGAGAGAGAGAGAGAGAGAGAGAGAGAGAGAGAGAGAGAGAGAGAGAGAGAGAGAGAGAGAGAGAGAGAGAGAGAGAGAGAGAGAGGAGAGAGAGAGAGAGAGAGAGAGAGAGAGATGGATGGAGAGAGAGAGAGAGAGAGAGAGAGAGAGAGAGAGAGAGAGAGAGAGAGAGAGAGAGAGAGAGAGAGAGAGAGAGAGAGAGAGAGAGAGAGAGAGAGAGAGAGAGAGAGAGAGAGAGAGAGATTGATAGACAGAAAGATTGACAGAGAGACAGCGATCGAAAGAGACACAGACACTTTTAGAGGGAGGAGAGTGACAGCAGAGGGAGAGAGACAGAGTATTGTCGGAGGTGTGTGTGTTGTTGTCTAAGTGTGGCGGACCCGGTAGCGCTCCAACGCAGGGAGCCAGGGAGTGAATGACAATGAGCCCCCTATCGCTCCTCCTGCACTGATTTGTTGACACAACGCCATGTGACACTCTAATTTATAACTGTTTAGGGAGCTTCAGCTTCAACCACAGGGTCACCTGTCCTCTAACGCAGGGGCCGTCGATATAGACCTCCCATAAGACTACTCAATATCTCCCTTTAATAAAGGATGGGGGGGGGGGGGGGGGGGGGCAGAAGAGTGTTGAGGATGGAAGAGGAGGGAGAAGGAGGAGAAGGAGGGATGATGAGATAGGAGGAGGGAACAGGAGGGAGGAGGAGTTATGGGGAGGGAGGAGGATGAATTAGGAGGGAGAAGGGGGGGGGGGGGTTGGGGGAGGAGAGCGGAGGAAGGAGGAGGAAGAAGGAGTGATGGGAAGAGAGGAGGAAGGAGGAGGGAGAAGGAGTGATGGGAAGAGAGGAGGAAGGAGGAGGAAGAAGGAGTGATGGGAAGAGAGGAGGAAGGAGGAGGGAGGCACAGCTCTCTCTGGACCTCGGCGTACATTCTCTCCCCTCTCTCCTCTCGGAAGCTCCCTCCTCGCAGTAAAACTCTGCGTCACCATGGTAACATTGAGAGAATGCCGGCGAACCAACGGGAGGTGAGCTGTGTTCATATTGAGGTCACTTTGAAAACAGGAGCCTGATGCCGAGGATGTGAGAACGGCCCAGTGGGGAGACTTTGGACATAGGGAGGTGTTCCTGTAGCGAAGCCCAAAGAAGGCAGGATGTGAGAGCAGGCTTAGTCAGGATGTGACATCAGGCTTAGTCAGGATGTGAGAGCAGGCTTAGTCAGGATGTGAGAGCAGGCTTAGTCCGGATGTGAGAGCAGGCCTAGTCAGGATGTTAGAGCAGGTTTAGTCATGATTTAAGAGCAGGCTTAGTCAGGATGTGAGAGAAGGTTTAGTCATGATGTGAGAGCAGGTTTAGTCCGGATGTGATATCAATTTATGCCATGATGTTAGAGCAGCTTTATGTAGAATAAGAGAGCAGATTTTGGTTTTGAGAGACATTTATGTAGGATGTGAGAGAAGTTTAGTCATGATTTGAGAGGAGGTTACAGGTGTGAGAGCAGGATAATGTAGGATGATAGAGAAGGATGTGAGACTATGTTCAGTCAAGATGTGAGAGCAGGTCTCGTCAGGATGTGAGAGCAGGTCTCTTCAGCATGTGAGAGCAGGTCTCGTCAAGATGTAAGAGCAGGTCTCGTCAGGATGTGAGAGCAGGTCTCGTCAGGATGTGAGAGCAGGTCTCGTCAGGATGTGAGAGCAGGTCCCGTCAGGATGTGAGAGCTGGTCTCGTCAGGATGTGAGAGCAGGTCTCTTCAGGATGTGAGAGCGGGTCTCGTCAGGATGTGAGAGCAGGTCTCGTCAGGATGTGAGAGCAGGTCTCGTCGGGATGTGAGAGCAGGCCTCGTCGGGATGTGAGAGCAGGTCTAGTCAGGATGTGAGAGCAGGTCTCGTTAGGATGTGAGAGCATGTTCCTTTAGGATGTGAGTGCAGGTTTATTTAGGATGTGAGAGCAGGTTTAATTAGGATATAGGTGCGGGTTTATTTAGGATGTGATTGCAGGTGTATTTAGGATGGGAGAGCAGGTTTATTTAGGATGTGCAAGCATATTTATTTAGGATGGGAGAGCAGGTTTATTTAGGATGTGCACGCATATTTATTTAGGATGTGAGAGCAGGTTTATTTAGGATGCGAGAGCAGGTTTAGTCAGGATGTGAGAGCATGTTTATGTAGGATGTGAGAGCAGGTTCAGTCAGGATGGCAGAGCGTGTTTATTTAGGATGTGAGAGCAGGTTTAGTCAGGATGTGCAAGCAGGATTAGTCAGGATGTGAGAGCAGGTGTCCGGCTCCATCACAGCCTCACCGTTGCCATTGGAAACAGGAAGCTGAGAGGCGCCTGGCAACTAAAAGATGCTTCATAACACATGTACACATTGTAGAAGTACACAAGGCACTACACGTAGAACATGTACTAGAAGTACACATAATACATCGTACAAATCATAGATGTACTAGAAGGACACATAGTAAATGTAGTAGAAGTACACATAGTACACATTCGAAAAGTACTCATAGTACAGGAACTAGAAGTACACATAGTACACATACTAGAAGTGCACATAGTACACATATGAGAATTACACAAAGTTCACATAGTCCACATACTATGCATAGGAGACATACTAGTACACATAGTACACGTTATTAAAGTACAGAGTACACTAGAAGAACAGGTACAACACGTACTAGTACACATAGTACACGTACCAGAAGTATCTGTATCAGCATGCATATTACAACATGTGCTAGAGCTACACATTACATTACCTTACATTAGAATACAGGTTATAAACGCATATACAACACATATTAGAAGTACATATACTATTCTTCTTTACTTACTAGAAGAAAAATATATATAAATACTAGAAGTACATACACAACATATTTAACCAGGTCAATAAAACCTTCTACGAAACACCTTATATCACACACACACACACACACACACACACACACACACACACACACACACACACACACACACACACACACACACACACACAGCCAAACATTCACACACACACACACACACACACACACACACACACACACACACACACACACACACACACACACACACACACACACACACACACACACACACACACACACACACACACACACACACACACATTCACTTACACACACACACGCACATCGGCAAGCACACACCCACACCAATAGGATGTTACGAATAGAAAACATGCAATCCAAGTTAACCCAACCCAAATTTCTCAGATAAACACAAGCATTACTTTTCACAACTTCAACCTTCCTTCCCTCTCTCTATCTCTATCTCTCTCTCACACACACACACACACACACACACACACACACACACACACACACACACACACACACACACACACACACACACACACACACACACACACACACACACACACACACACTCTCTCTCTCTCTCCTCCAATCCTCTCTCTGGGCAAGTGGAGGGGACATACCTCTGTAGTGCTCCGTCGGTCGACACGACGCGGAGACCGGCTCTTCATAAGGACATCCATCCAGCGCCGCCTGCCTCCTCCTCCTCCTCACACCTCCAGCACAACACAAAGGGACACGGAGGGAGCGAGGGAGGGAGGGAGAAAGAGAGAGAGAAAGAGAGAGGTAGAGGGAGAGGGAGATAGGTACAGAGAAGAGAGTGAGGAGAGTGTAGTGGAGAAAAGGGAGACGGAGGGAGGAGGGAGGAGGGAAGAGAGGAAGAGAGAGAGCGAGAGTGAGAGCGAGAGTGAGAGAGAGAGAGAGAGAGAGAGAGAGAGAGAGAGAGAGAGAGAGAGAGAGAGAGATAGGAAGATGAATGACAGGAAGTGAGATCTCAAGAAGGAGAGGGAGGAGATAGAGAGATGAAAGAGAGTATGGGAGAGGGAGGAGAAGGGAGAGGGAGGTGGGAGAGAGGGATGAATGCGAGAGAAGTGAGAGAGGGAGATGAAAGAGAGAAAGCGAGAGAGCAAGAGAGAGAGAGAGAATGAGAGAGAGACATTAATCTTGTACTGATGAGATCTGTGGTGCAGAATTTGAATTGCGTCCCTAGAGATGGCTGGGCGTGAGCTGAGCAGCATGGTTACACACAATACCTGATTCTAACTCACCACAGATGTCTCTCTAACCAGTACTCCTCTCTCTACTATATATCTGTATATATCTCTCTTCAATCTCTCTCTACTCTCTCTGTCTCTCTTCTATATATCTACCTTCTCCTCTATTATATATCAGTATAATTATCGCTACCATTTCTCTCTACTATACTCACATTACACACACACAGTGTGTGTGTGTGTGTGTGTGTGTGTGTGTGTGTGTGTGTGTGTGTGTGTGTGTGTGTGTGTGTGTGTGTGTGTGTGTGTGTGTGTGTGTGTGTGTGTGTGTGTGTGTGTGTGTGTGTGCCTGGTTACATGAACTCTACAGCAGTGTCCATTCATAAAGAGCCATTAAACCTGAATAAATTTCTAAATTCCTGATCAAAGCGTCAACCTATGACTAACATGCGTGAAGGTTCTCTGACACACTCAGCAGACACATTTCCCTTAATTAATTGCTTAATTAGTTTCCCGCACCCTGATTGGCTAAAAGCCTCCAGCTCTAGAAACATCTGGTAGGCAGCTGTTTGGGAGAGACTCGATTTAACAACAGGTCCTCGTGCCCTTACTTGGTAAAACAGTGTCACCTAGTGGTAGAGTTTATACATGACTTTATTATTACTTTCTCTTTATTAGAGAAAGAGACACAAGAATGGTACAACTATAAGGACATAACGGAGTACAGGGCAGGCCTAAGACTCTTACCCCAACCTAATATGGTCTGGAGTGAAGGGTGAAGGCCTTTAATCAAACCTCTTATGGTTTGGTGGACTGGACCAAGACTCAGCCTATAATCAATTATGGTGTGGTGATGTTGGGTCGAAGGCTCTCCCTCACCTGGTGAGTGGCCCCATGCGGGGGTGGGAGAGGGCAGAAGGTAGTCCTGGCGGGGGAGGAGGGGGGAGGAGGGCAGTGATATGGACATGCCCTTAGTCAGCTTCCGCTGTTTCCCGCTCCGAGCTAGTAGGGGAGGGAAAGAGGGGGGCAAGGGAGGAGGGGAGGGGGCGAGGGGGAGAGGAGATGGGATAACAGGTAGAGAAGGCTAGAAAAGTGGTCTAGAATAACTGTTCTACCATGACATGTCAGATGATAAATATGGACATAAAGACATGTCACATGATATTTATGAACATAAAGACATGTCAGATGATAAATATGAACATAAAGACATGTCAGATGATAATTTTGAACATAGACATTTCAGTTAATAAATATGAACATAAAGGCATGTCAGATGATAATTATTAACATAGACGTGTCTGATGATAATTCCGAACATAAAGAAATGTTAGATGATAAATAGGAACATCAAGACATATGCTCCTTTAGAACAAGTGTCCTCAATCTTCTATGAATAAGATAGATGCAGTGCTTTGCTCCACACTTGCTTGAAAGGTGCAAAATATTTCCAGTTTAATTTGGAGCAACAGATGTCATCCACATCAAGGTTCCACGCAGAGTTCTACCACTACGCAGACAATGCCTAGTAGGCAGGATAGTATAGAGTACAAACTCTAATCTACTAGATTCCTCAGGCATGTTTTCATATTAAAGTTATATGCAAGGTTTGTATATTTATCAAACTAACCTAACCCTATATATGAGCAATTGTTTCATGCATCCACTATACATGATCATGCATTTATTTGTTCAAGAACACTATTTCAAGTCATTTACAGTAATTGATTACACATTAACACGTACATATATAGACTGCATAATGTATATCATGAGGAACTATGCAGGCCGTGTGTTAGCACTCGTCAGTTACAGTCTCCCTTATAGGAGATATAGGCTATAATCTGATCAACTATGCAGGGCAAATGCTAGGACTGGTATAGTGGGGACTACAGTCCCCCAGCCCTGTAGCACTAATTTACCACTTTAATGAGATACATTCTCTCAGATCGCCCGTCTCTTGCCAATGAGTTCAGTACATGATGAAATATTCATGTGCAACATGCTAGCTGTGTTTCTGGAGATGTTTCCAGCACTGAGATGGAAGGACTTGTCCGCTCCCAGCGATAGGATTCAAACAGCATTTGTGTATCCGCACAGCTGTAGCTTCATTCAGCGGCGGAACAGAAGGGGTTCTTAAACGTTTTATCTTAGGAGCCAACAGAAACGATCACCCCTGGGGGCCGAACAATCGCACACTAAGAAAACTCTCAGCAAACCAGAATTGGTGTTCCTTAAATCTTTACAAGGATCAAAAGGTTTTCCGAGCATTCTTTGCGTGTCAGACCATGAGCAACCTCCAACCCGATTGCAAACCATAGTTTAATAGTTTGTGAGCAGTCTCATTAGCACAGAGACTGTGCTTATGAAGAACTACCAGAACACTTCTCAGAAGCACTGCAGGACTTCATGATCCTCTCTTTAGTAGGTCAACTCCTCTCCTGACACACTTCTCCATGACGATGAGGATGATGGTGGTGATGAAGGACAGGGGACAGTGTTAAGTGGGCTGATGAAGATGATGATGGTGGCGATGAAGAGTATTAAATGGGCTAATTGGATTTGCCCTCCACCCTGAAGGAGCAGAAATTAGCACTAAGAAACACACAAGAAACAATCTACTCGCAAGAGGAAAAACATCACTGATTATGTGTAATAAAACTGATAATAAACATATAATTACTATGAATACATATATTGTGATTATGTATTATGCACTATGTATTATTATTATTATTATTATTACTTCAACACTCATGATCTGTTTATTATGATGAATATAATGACGTCATAATCTGGTTATAACGATGAGTTATAATATCATCATGGTGTGGTTATCATGATCAAGTTATAATGATGTCATGATTTTGTATAATGATATATAATAATGATTTCATCATCTGGTTATTATGATAAGTCATAATGACTACAATACTCCTATGAGAAATATTGAATGAATGATGCTGCAACAAAAAACTCAGTCACTAAACAACCTAAAGCAAACACAACAGGCTATGATTGCACAATCAAGTAATGTGTTCTAATAAATGAGGTATTAATAATTATTAAGTAATAATAATCTTACCTGAATCAACTTTGGCCTTTTTCTCACCTTTTTTTCCTTTTCCATCGCGTCTATTTCCAAACACTGCTCTGAACATACCGAGGCGCTCTGTTAAAGTAAATGTATTGATTGGAATACAGACTGTGATGACCTATTAATGACACACCACTTCTACTCTATAGCTGGTAGGCCTATACTCTGATCACTGCTGCTGTCTCTCTTTACTGTTCTCCTCTCCTTACGCTTGTGACAACCACCATGGCTCTACTGAGATTTGTGTTTGCGCGCAAACGCACGAACTTCTCCAGACGCCCTATATTTACGCTGCATGGAAAGCGTTTAGCAGGGGTCTTCGTCTCTCCCCGCCTCAAGGGGTCAGTGCTGCACAGCAGGTAATTTTTTTTAATTGTACTTTTAGTTGTTTACTCTTCATGGTTAATGCATATTTCTAAATTGGATTGAGCAGAGACAATTAAAGAAAATAGTTGACATTGAGGGTAGTTGTAGCCTACATGTTGTGACCAAAGGGAAACGGACGGTCGAGCATGTTTAGGTTGTTTGTTGGATATAGAGAATATGCGGTGGTGAAAACAGTTCGAGTAGGTCTAGGAGGGAAATCAATAATTTACTTTACTTACACTTTGCTACTTCAGGTGACATTAGTTCATGCTCAGTATGTTTAACACCTCAGCCTGTACATGAGCCACTTCACCAATTTACATATTATGTATTGGCATACACGTTTTCTAGAGTATACATGCTCATTTTCTCTACATTTGTATTGTTTAACATAAATGTATTGCATCTTAAGATTGCAGCTCCAGGCGAACAACCATGTCCAAGTTGTGCAGTCCCTCAAAGAACATATTGTACTACTCATGATGTAGGACAAGATGACACAAAGAAATGCTAACAGAATTCATGCTGGTAACCATGGATGTATAATAAGTATTATAATAGTTCTAAAGACAAAGCTATAATTTCAACAATATTTTTTTCATTTTTATTTCAACAACTTCCCCCCGGGGATCAATAAAGTATTTCTGATTCTGATTCTGATTAAACAAACACAAATAATATTGAGTTGTAGCCACGGCGCCAATCGTGCCGCCGGGAGTCCAAAGACAAAATTGACGTAGTCGCTCACTTCCTTATAAAAAATAAAGAAAAATAAATCGAAAATAAACATATTAAAAAAATGTAGCAAAATATATCTTATAATCCATAATTTACAAGGGAATATAAAGTGCATTGTTAAGAGTTTGAGATGGGGTGTGGGGGTGATTAAATTCCTACCCTGACCAAAAGGTGGCGGTAGCCAACGCTGTAACATTAAGCAGAAGAAGAAGAAGAAAAAGAGGTATAAGAGGAAGATTTTAGCCTCCCGTTATTTCTACTCGGTCCGGCGTTAGGTGATGAATCATGTGAGTTTAACATCAAAAGCCATCGACTCTTAAATGTGTTAAAATGAATTGTACAAGCCTGTTATCAGGAAGAATACTCTACTTGTTAACAATTCTACTGTATTATTTTTACGTTATATTGTTGAAGTTAAGCGTTGGGTTAAGCGTTGGTTTGGTTTTTGAATCTGTGGGGTGACTGAGGATCTCTAATCAAACCTACGATATGTATTTCATTTAACTAAACCCGTTGTCCCCGCAAAGTACATTTTTTTTCATTCATTATTTTCCGAGTTTACAATGAATCACGGGTTGTCTTTATACCTTCTTGCGACTATTACTGCTAATATACCAAATTAATTGGTATAATTCTTGGTTGTACGTAAATAAACATCAAATACAACTGACTCCAAACTGACGTCGTTATCCTCAACCAGTGACGGCCCATAAGCATGACCAAAGAGCCTACATTTTTATAATTCGGTTTGACTTGAAACAGAAAGTTCTGAATGCGACTTGACCACAAGTGTTGAAGAGGTAATCTATCCTGGATTAAAAATGAAATTAATGGAAGAAAATGTAATTTAATTACAGGAAGCCGAGGAGGTGAACTAGAGATTACCGCGCCAGTTCTCAGGTGAGTGGAGCGCACGGCTGATGTCATGGAAACCTTGCATCCCCTGATAGACCCGGAGCATGACTCATTGGCTCCTGGGTTTGCAAAGAGATGCTACATTCACCTCCTTCTTACGCCTCCTTTCCCACCTCCCCCTCGGTGGTTAAGGAGGATAAGTGGAGAACACTTCACCTCCTTACACATACTGTACATATTAGATTCACCTCCCCACATACTGTAAATGTCAGATTCACCTCACAAATACTGTTGACAAAAGATGGTTGGTTGCAACGGGTAGTCAGCTAGACTGAAAATGTTAATTTTGATAATTAATAATCGTCACATCAAGTACAAATACCATACATTGGTTGCTTTATGCTACAG
This sequence comes from Gadus chalcogrammus, assembly GCF_026213295.1. Taxonomy (NCBI): domain Eukaryota; kingdom Metazoa; phylum Chordata; class Actinopteri; order Gadiformes; family Gadidae; genus Gadus; species Gadus chalcogrammus. The sequence goes on along the minus strand of NC_079425.1, from coordinate 20,605,249 downwards.
AAATAAACACCTGGGTCGTTTTTCAATGGTTCAGAAGAGATGTCTAACTCTATGCTGTTTTTTTTTTCTTGTAGGTAACCATGGAGGTATGGCTGCATTACAAAACCGTTTATTTATTCTGTAAAGAGCTGAGATGTTTTTGCATGATATTTTTTAATATGTCTGATGCATATTGTACACCAACATCCAGACTGGATTCATAGCATGACAAGTTGCCCTATTGACCCCATTTGTATTTCAAATGAACTAGTGGCTGCATTGCAGTTCTTTTTAAATCTTAATGTATTGTCTCTAAATTATGCACTGTACTTAATTTTAAATGTTAATAAAATGTTAAATATATATCGTTTCCCTGTCATTTTTTAAGGTCATGTCCGCAGTTCAATTATATAAAGTCTTGAGTTAAGACTAAGGCCCTCATTGGTCAGCCAACTGAGTCAAACATTACATGCATTCCGTTCCTTATGAGATCTAAACGGCAGCCCCATACACTTGCCAGGTTAACTAATTTTTTGACTGTTAATATTAACATGCACATTAATATTGCTTTATTCAAAAACCCATTTTCCATTGAGCAGAAATTAAGCCTGGATAATATCTTGAGCAGTTACTTTAATATGTGAAACAAGGGTTACTGTACATTAAGAGGAAAATTAATGTTAATAAATGATTCAAGTTTAAAATGGGACGCAGCCCAGACACGAGTGGACCTAAATAACACTTGGCAACATTACAAACAATGCACCGAGTGGGCTACCCAGTCAGACAACTGGGTTCGTTGAAAGCACATGTGTAAAACCCCATCCAGCAGTTCTGATTCGCGGGGACCAGGTCACCACTCGGTTAGGTCCACTCAACACAGAAAATACATATAAACCACTTTCTAAAAACATGAGCGTGTGGGAGGAACCAGTGTAATCTTCAGACGAGATGCTGGAAGGAGTTCAGTACCGAGGGCCTCATCCTTCTGTCTCGAGACTGGGAAACTATTGGTCCATCTCTAACCCTTTGCGGCTAGAGCCTCTCCTCTACCTTCTCCTCCTCCGCCTGGTAATGTCTGTACTCCGGCCTCAGCTCCCAGGTGTTCTTGTGGGTTCCCTTCACGTTGTAGTTCCCGATGTCCCGCAGGATCTCCTTCAAGTACGTCTGCGAGAAACAAATAAGGATTACTTATGTATTCCAGTCCCCTATAGACGCATTCATGCTTGGTTACAAGAGTGGAAACCACAGACAAAGAAAGCGAGAAACAGTACAGATACGCTCGCACGCAGGTGAACTTAATACAGAAATAACGTGTTTATATTGCCCTTTTAAAGAGTCACGACATAATGGGAAACGAGTAAAAACAAGAATCAAAGCCACCATTTAACATCTAATGAAAGTCCCATTAAAAAGCATCCAGCATGGATGGTATAGAGAAGAGAGCTGTCAGAAAGTTTTCAAGACATGGTGGTGCTGCTCACCACCGGCTGCTTGGTGATGTCCACCAGATCTTTGATGTTGTAATACTGGTGCTTCTCAAACGCCGAAAACAGCATGTCCAGGACCTGCTGCTTGTCGACCCTCGCCCTTTTCCCTTCTTCCTTCTTCTTCCTGTCATACTCCAACTGCAGGGGAGAGAGAAGAGAACCAGGGGGCGAGGGAGATAACCATGATGAGAGAGAAGAGGGCCAGAGGTAGCGGGAACAGGAGGAAAAAGGGGGACAGAACGGGTGGTGAAGGGAGAAAAAAGGTCAGATTGGTCAGGTACAGACCGGGCAATGTTGCTTCACAGCCATAAGGTCCTGGTTTAGAGCCAGCTTGGACATTTCTATACGTTTCCTTCCACACCAGAGACTTTTGTTTAAAAGGTGCCATGGCATGAAAATCTCACTTTATGTTCCCCTAGCCTGCCTATGGGCCCCCAGTGGCTCAAACTTGCGTTCGGTGTTGGCCCGCCAATGAGACACAACCGTGCGAGCACCACATGTGTGGTTGTGAATACACACACTGTAACGCAAGTTTTTCTTGTCGGCTCTTTGACGTCTCTTGTATTTCCACAACGAGACTGTAGTGGGGGTTACCTCAGCCATGGTTGAGAAGGAATTGAGTGAAAGGAACTTTGGCTTTGACTCCCTGAAGTACATGAACTGCGACATGCCACCGGTTGCCGAGAGGCACCACCGCCGCGAAGCACCATCGCCCGGCAGCGGGCAGCCGGCAGCAGGCAGCGCGCGGTTCAGTCTACTTCAGATTGATGTGAAAGTGGAAGAAACTGAGACGTCGGAGAACCCGACGAAGTCCTTTGTGATTCATAATATCGTCTGGAGGCGCACACAGCTTTTGGCCGTGATAATATGTATTATATGAAATAGATATCTATGTATTATATGATATTATTTAGATATAGAGCTCCAGGAGTGTAACGCAAGTGTTGTACACTTCCTTGTTATTTGGATAACCGGGGTTATCTCAGCCATGGTTGAGAATGAATTGGGGGAAAGGAACTTTGGCTTTGACAACCTCAAGAACATGAACCACGACATGGAGGAGAAAGGGTTTGTTGGCTGCGAATGTCTCCCGCTTGAGCCCCGCTCAAGGGTGGGGGCCACACCCCCACCCTCCTCCTTGACCCGCCTCGCTCCTCCTCATTTGCATTATAGCTACAGACACCAAAACAGCGCATTTGGGGGAAGCTCAATGTGCGCCTGGCTCGGAGTGGCTGTAACTCTGCACCACGGCTGAATTTCAGGAACGTCTTTGAATACTGTGTTAGTTGCCCACTAATACCTATATTAAAGCATCCATAAAATAGCATGTCAACTTTGACCCTATTTTCAGATCATGTTGGGTCTAAGGGGCTAATGAGGACAACAATATATATAATCTGAAAAAAAAAAACACTGTAAGAGCAGGAACATTTCATTGTTATTGCTCAAAAGGACTTCATGCCACTTCATGCCACTTGATCCCTGACGGTGAGGAAAATAAATGCAAACTATTATCCGAGGTGAAGTTGAGCCAGAGAAGTGAATAATGATACAACTAATCTCTATAGCGCCTTCCACCAGGACCCTAGGCACTTGACAATTGGGACACGCAGAATGAACACCTAAAAATGTAAATTGAAATGCCAAATAAAAAATATCAAAATCAGAAGAAAAAAAGCAGGATACTCTAATACTACTAGTAGCGTGGGTTTTTCTGGAAAAATCTCTTGAGTACTAGCAGTAACGTTGATACTTCTAGGAAGTCCCTTGGTAGTACGACTACTTACGTTGGAGGCGTGGTTTGCCACTGGCTTGTAGTTGCTGGTCACAGGCTTGTCCAACTGCTGAGACAATCGCAACGGCTTGATAGACTCCTCAAGCTGCATCCTGGGGGTAAAGAGTACAGAGAGAGACAGGTCATTTAGGAGCAGGGTGGGGTTAGACAGAACAGATACAGGTCAGCAAGGAGCAGGTAGGGGTTATACAGCACAGAGCAGGCAGGGGTTGGAATGTAAGAAGACAGGTCATTCTTGAGCGGAGCGGGTGGGAGTTGGACAGCACAGAGACAGGTCAGTAAGGAGCAGTAATGGGTTATACAGTATAGAGACAGGTTATTGAGGACAGTTCTCACCGTTTGAGTTTCATGTAGCTGTCGTTAACGGCTGGACGACACTCGGCCCTCTGCACCACGACCCCCTCCAACGCCACCTTGTCTACAGAGGACCAGCCACATCACAGCCTTTACCCACAAGCCATCTCTTCATTGGCGCCCACGCCAAGAGAAGAAGGGAGACTCCTTTCTTTCGAGCTTTGATGACTTCAGTCATGCTTTGATGACCAAAGATGTTTTGATTACAGATTTGTCCACGAAGCCCTATCTAACCATAATGCTGTCTCTGTTTCAGTGTGTTGCGGTGACCGTGTCTGGATGCCTGGATCCCCACCTAATGGCTACCACCTCCGCACTGGCCAGCAGCCAATCACAATTTACCCTGAATATGTTGCTCTATGTATGTCAAGTATGGCCCCCATTGCACTCCTTACCATCAAGGATTCTTTCTTGCCATTTGGGGAGCTAGGGATAGGGGATGTCATAAATATATGGCCTATTGAGCCTTTTGAAACTGATTGGGATTAAGGGCTATACAAAAATAATTGACTTTGATAGTTCTTCCTCTCTTGTTCCAACAAAAAATACTTTGGAGCCCCTTAATTTACGAAGATGGATGCTCCTTTACGTACTGGGGATTAAAGGGCTGTAACGTATGATACCACAGGATTCATCAGTTTACCATGAGTAAACAACATGACTCAACATTCAACAGCATCACCTCAGCGGCCAATCAAAGTACAAGGGAGATGTGCACGCACAAGCACAAGCACACACACACACACACACACACACACACACACACACACACACACACACACACACACACACACACACACACACACACACACACACACACACACACACACACACACACACACACACACACAATTCCTGCTTCAAACCATTATCTGAACCTTAAAAACAAACATCAGAACCAGAGTAGTCGGTTCCCACATACTTATAAGCTACTAATGCTTCTAACATTACACTAAGTAGAACTAACACGAATGTGCACTACCAAGTAGAAATACTACAACTGTTCCCCATACACTACTAAGTAGAACTACTAATACTGCTCCCCTTACACTACTAAGTAGAACTAATACTACTGTTTACTTTAACGTTAACTACTATTACTGTTCAAATACACTACTCAGTAGAACTTATACTACTGTACATTACTTAGTAGAACTACTACTACTGTTCCCCGTACACAACCAAGTAGAACGACTACTACTGTACACTAAGTATGACTACTACTACTGTTCATTGTAGTGTGATTGTAACCCTCCTCAGTTTTAACACATCAGATTTCTCATCCTTCTAAACTGTTGGAACACACAACATGTATTGTGTGAGGAGAGACACAAATACCAAGGATCCCCACACAGTGTCTTCAGAACTACATCTCCCATCAGCACCAGGAACAGACTATTGTGTTATTGTGTTGTGACAGGGAACACATCTGAAGGTTAGTTCAACTGAAATGTTCAGAGACACCGATACTATGAGATGGCCAGCTCATAAAAATAATCTCAACACGGGGCTGAGTGGGAGGAGCTTTGACCACCGGGCCCTGGGTGGGGGGCGACGGAGGACTCACCTGGACATGTCCCCCCAGAGCTGCTACCCTCAGCCCTCTCTTCTGATTGGCCTACAGGGAGGAGGGAGGGGTGAATGGAGGTACGGGGAGGGAGGTACATGGAGGGGAGGCAGACGGGTAAAAGGAGGGGAGATGCAGACAGGTAAAGGGAGGGGAGATGCAGACAGATGGGTAACAGGAGGGGAGACACAGACGGGTAACAGGAGGGGAGACAGACAGGTAGAGGGAGGGGAGATGCAGACAGACAGGTAACAGGAGGGGAGACACAGACAGGTAAAGGGAGGGGAGATGCGGACAGGTTAAGGGAGGGGAGATGCAGCCAGACGGGTAACAGGAGGGGAGACACAGACAGGTTAAGGGAATGGAGATGCATGGAGGGAGGGAGATACAGGGAGGGAGATACAGGGAGGAGCGAACGGTCAACACACCCAGGATTCTCCTTTAGCCACGCAGGAAGCCCCGCCCCCCTCAAGTCCCCACACCTCTAACCAGCAGACGAGCCACCCAGCGCGCGCGCGCACACACACACACACACACACACACACACACACACACACACACACACACACACACACACACACACACACACACACACACACACACACACACACACACACACACACACACACACACACACACACACACACACACACACACACACACACACCAAACTCGAAAATTGCTTGTTCGCAATGGCCGTGCAAATGCTGTTGAAGACGGGGATGTTATGGCGGTGTGTTTACTGACTCTAGAAGTTTCCTACAATCTCTGTGTCCTTGTCATCTCTATTTGAGCGGTCTACAAAAGTCTTGATTTGAACTGGGAATTACTAAAATAACCCGAGAGCGATTTGGCTGATTTGGATCTGACCCTTATTGGAGGAAATTGTCCTATCATAGATATATCAGTATCAGCGTGTAGGTTTGTCAATATGCGCTGATAGGAAAACTTTAGAAATGGTGTTGACTTATAAATGTAGTAATCTCTTCATGAAACCTCTACTGTGCCTTTGAAGCTCTAAATAGTAGTGGTAGGAGTAGCTTCTTTCCATACAGTTAATTGGTTAATTTAGCTCATTATTTGAATGTAATGGTGCTGTGGTGGGTGAGCCACAATAACCCTACCACAATAATAATGGCAGATAAATCTCTATTTTGAATATCGGCCAATTTACGATCTGTCATTTTTAACTCCCTTATATCCGTATAGGCATCGGCCCCTAAATATAGCATCGGTTGGGCTCTAAAACTGGTGTCATCGTTCATCTGGTATTGTTGACCAATCGCAGGCAGATGCATATCGGTGGAATGTAGACATTCAGTTGGTCTCAGCACCCTGTGCATTCTGGGGCAATAGAAGCCAAAGGCACCACTTTGTTGGGTCGATAAAACACATCTTAAATTTTGTTGCAAGTATGTATAACATACATCAGCAAACGTACCCTCACACTACCACACACCTCACACACATGGTAGCTCCATCTACTATATGTTGTTCAGGTTATTAAGCAGTTTATAAAGATGTGGGCTCATGAACAGATGGTAATAATTACTAATGAATGGTTTTCTGTATCTTATGACCTACAGTTTGAATCTGAGGCAAGAGGGTGCAGATCATTATGGCGGCGGCGCGGCGCACCTTCACACACTCTCAAACGTTCTTCAGCAAGCACAAAACCACGAGCTCAGCAGAACAACCAGACAACACATAATAAATCAACAGACACACCAAGATGCCACAACAAACTCATGCACCAAATAAAGCCACAATCAGTAGAATGGTATTGATTGGTTAAAAGGATGTTAAAATCATAGAGCGAAGCCACTTGTTGCACACCACTGAGTTTGTTATCTGTAAACCTAGAGAACGGAGTCTGTAGTGAATGTGAGAGAGTGAGTGAGAGAGAGACCCCAAACCACACCAGAAGCTGTTGTACCCCGTAAAAGACAAAAACTCAAATACAAAGACAGTTTTGTATTTGTCGTCTTATTGTGGGAGACATAAAAAGCAAAATCAACACAAATAACACAAAAATACATCGGCAAACAAAAAAAGCTTACCTTTCGAATGTTCTACAGGAAAAACATGATGGAGTGGAGAGTTAGTAAGCCATTTACAGAGCAGCAGTACTCTCTATGCATCACAGACTGAACCTAGACCCCCCCCAGGCAAAACCTAGACCACAGGAGACAAAAACCACTACCCCACACTATTCCTAGACCACCCCAGACTCTATCTAGACCACCCCAGACTAAACCTAGACCAGCCCAGAATACAGGATAACCTAAGGCAGTCTGACCTGAGGGTTATAAAGTTGGAACCGAGGGGTCTACAAGAAGGTGGACTGACCTGAGGGGGTCTCGGTGAAGACCGCTAGCATCTGGCCTCCCACGGTCTGCATGCTGAAGGGGTGGTCCCGGGGAGCGTGCACTCTCTTATCACCGCTGCCATCGATGGCCGTCAGGTCCTCGTTCAGTGTGAAGGCCACCTAGAACACCACCCATACATCAAGCGGTACATTCACTAACACCCCACCCTCTTATCTTTTAACCTAGCAACGAGCACCACCCATACATCAAGCTGTACATTCACTAACACCGCCCCCTCTCATCTACTGACCTAACAACGAGCACCAGCCATACATTTTTGTCTGGATTCCCCAACATTACTCAAAAACACCCACCCACATCAGTGAACCAACCATTAGTAGTAAGAAATAACTCACCTCTGCTTTGCCTTGGTTTCTATAAAAGAGTAGGAGTAAGAATTTAGTTATGAAGTGAACTCATTCGTACACAGCGAGCCTACCAATCCTGAGTCTTTCCAAGACTGGACAAGGAGTTTGGTAGGTGTGTAGTGCAAACATACCCATGTATTATGCTATGGTTGTTTTACAGAGTTTTGTTTTTAGGGTTTATATAAACTTTTCTCATCACCTTAATAAGTGTGGAGTGAGTGATTCAGCACATTTTATTAAATGTGAACTATTAATTTATTTAACGTATTTAACTGCTAACATCTAATACTTGATGAAGACCACTAGTTGTACATACTTGCTGATCCGTAGCTTCCCCACCTCTCCCCTGCCTGCGGCCTTGGCCCACTGCTGGGAGAGATACTTGGGGACCTGGATACCGGGAAACATATAGAACACACACATGTAAACACACTCACTCTAATATTATCATAAAAACAAAAAATGAACAGACTCTTAAGGACCTGAATACTAGTAAACCTTCAGAACACAGTTGTAAGTACAGCACACTCACTATGATCATATACAGAATATCACCAGAACAGCATTTAAAACACACTAACTCTAATCATGGAATCTATGGACAGATACCAGGCAAAACATCTTGAACATCCTACCACAAGCTGTCACAATTTAGGCTAGGGCTGGGTATATTGCCAGGTACCTCACAATTCAATTCAATTTGATTCTTTAGGTCTTGATTCAATATCGATTCGATTTGATATTGATCTAATTGCTTCGATATCGATTCAATAATACGTGCAGATGACAAAAATACATTAATATTATTTAGAATTAACCATTTCAAAATTAATTAACCATTTCATTGTGCTTTAACTAGCAAAAAGGGAATACACCATTGTATAGTATTGTTCCTGAGCTAAACTTGCAGCATAAAAGTAATAATCATAACATGGACAAATGTAAAAGGGCATGTACATTTAGGGATACTCGCTTCTAGATTACAATGACTGAGTATACTTCTTTATTTTTTACAAAAAAAAATCAGAATCGAAATTGAATCGAGAACAAATAAATTGCAGTGCATTGATGAATTGATATTTTTACCGAGCCCTTCGTATAAAATATAGTAGCCGTCGTCAGAGATATTATTTCCACGTTGATGAGTCGGGTATGTAATTTAATTTTGTCCCACAGTACTTCTCAGAGCTTTCAATAAATGATATTACATCACATCGCTAACAAAGATTATTGGTTCTCTAAGAGATACTTAACATAAACATGGTCAGGTCTATGTGTTCGACTATCAAATATCGTTGCCTAACTAAACATAATGATAAGATCTAAGTTATGTGTGGTCTGTTAACTACCTAACTAGCGGTTTCAGTAGTCTAGGACGATAGCAATAGCTTTACTGTGCTGCTTCTTCTCATCTCAACAAAACATCACATCACATAACGTAACGTAAATAACTAACTATCTGAATCACATCCGCACCTTGACCAGCCATACGCCCGTGTTCTGTTTGGCACCAGTAAGATCCACTTCACCCTTGTCTGACATATTTGAAGCGAAGGATAAAGAAGAAAATAATAAACAATCAAGCTCAAAGCTAAAGGCTACACGCTAAAAAAAACAACACACAGACAGAAAGAGAAGTACGGTGGCGCTACGAGGCCAAAACACCAGCAAGCAGACCACTTTTTGGGGACAGGGACTTAATTCTCATAGTATTAAACTCGTATATAATTACATCCTTCTTATTATCTATGACTTACGTATTTATGAAAAAGATTATTCTTATTATATAATAAACTTAGAATGATGTTCAATAATAACCGTATGCCTGAGATACAATGTGGAGCATAAATGCATTCCCGAGTACTGACTATCAGTGAACTATTACACCAGTCAATCGTCAGTTGTGAACATGTGTTAGCATAATAGAAAAACACATTAATATAGAAATATTTTAGAATTGATGGGGGAATGTCAGTATAATGTTCAAGCAGCTCCATATTCTTTATATCACATTTATTCATTATTGTTTGTGAGTGCCATGGCAGGCAAAACAGTCAACAATGTCGTTCTAGACAGAAAATAAGGAACATGCTGCTATATATAGATAGTCCCATCAATTGTAATAAAATGATTTATTCTGTTCCAGACGAGCTGACAGATTTGGCGCTCAAACATGTTTCATAGGGGTGGCCAGATGGAGCTCTGAAAATTCTGGGTTGCACACATGGCACACCTTAACCGAAAGCCAAAACAGACTTACAGCAATTCTATTGTGCTGTTGAATTATAAAGGCTAGATGAATATCATGTAAAAAATGAGTTAAAGAATACCATAATGCTATACTGTTTTGTTTTGCAGTTACTAACTGATGTGCAGAGACTTAACCGGTAGGTAGCATTGAGTTCCACAACAATCCTTTTTTAATGTGTATGTATCTATCTCTACATTTATTAGGCAATAGATTGTTCAGTAAATAGCCACGGGTTTTTTTTGGACAAAAGACAAATATACAGCTTAAATTTGAGTAAAAGGAACAAAACCTTTACTCGGTCTGGCTGGTTATGCACCTGGTATTTTCTATCATTCTAACAATTTTAAAAAATGACATTAGATAGTTTTCATGAATAGTAAATAATGCAAAATGTCAGACAGAATCATATTATACATGACTCGCCAGGGGACGCCACTGCCAAGCACCTGCCCCAGGATCTGTGCTCGTCAATTTCCTGAAAGAAAAGCCAAGGTACTGGTCTACCAAAGAAGAAAGTGTCCAGCGCCTCCCAGTGGCTTCACCCTGTCATACCAACACCACAAGGAGAAGACGTTGGTATTCAGTGTCCACCAGGAATAAATTCATAAATTGAAGAAGAGTTTGGAATACCAGCTTATACTGATCTGTTCAAAATTGTGTAAACAAAGCAATTTTTACTTTATTAAAACATTAAATTGAAATACATAACAATAATCAATATCTGACATCCAGGTATTAAATCCAGGCTATGCTCCTAAGAAGGTTAAAGGCATGAAATGATGGCTTTAAGTTTGAACTCATTCATATTTGGACACAGTATGAAGTTGAAAGGTCTCAAACTATGTGGCAGTTCCCTGTTTTTTCAACATCATCAAACCATATAGGAGAAGACCACAGGAGGTAGCGCTACACGAAACAGATTTCTAGACCTACTGGACTGTCCAGGGGTCTCCGGATCGAATTAACACATTTCGATAACAGCTGGCTCCCCTTTGCCTTCGAGATAAAACGTACAGCTTTCACACACAGCCTCTCCTCTGGAGGCCTAGAGGAACATGCGCTCCTTGCTGTGGGAGAACTTTGTGTTCAACTCCTGAGATTTCTTCAGCAGGCGTTCCTTCTGCGCCTCGTCGAAGCGGTTCACCTGCAGGTCTGCGTCGCGGTCAAACGCCTTCCTCTCCACTGGCTCCTTGACCTTCGTCAGGGCCTCTTTCTTCTGCTTCTTGGAGTGTAAAGTCATCAGAGACTCGCTGCGCTTCTTGTCCTAAGCACGGGACATAAAGAAAACATTATTATTAATATTTTTTATCATTGATAAAAGTTGTTGTTCCTATGGTGGAAATGTAGCTTTAACTGCAACGAACACCAAGGACACTCACATTGTACTTGGAAACCTTTTCCGCCATCTCCAGGTCTTTGCGGGACATTTTTGGTGCATCTTCTTTCACCTTCTCCTTTCCTTCGAGGCGCTCCTATTAGACAGGTCAATAAAAGGACAGACTTGAATAAACACACAAAACACATCCTTGTCTCTGGTCAGAGAGGGGGGCTAGTGTTCAGAGAGCGTTGGTTGTGGGCGAGTTGTTAGAGATGGGGGGCTGGGCTAATGATGAGGGTCTACCCTTTTAGAGAGGGGATGGGCTATTGGTTAGAGGGGGTTAGTTATAAGCTAGTGTTGTGGATTCATGTTAAAGAAGGAGAGGGGGCTAGGTGTGGGTTTCTACCTGTTAGAGGGGGTGGGTTTCTACCCGTTAGAGGGGGTGGGTTCCTACCTGTTAGAGGGGGTGGGTTCCTACCTGTTAGTGGGGGTGGGTTCCTACCTGTTAGAGGGGATGGGTTTTACCTGTTAGAGGGGGTGGGTTCCTACCTGTTAGAGGGGGTGGGTTCCTACCTGTTAGAGGGGGTGGGTTTTACCTGTTAGAGGGGATGGGTTCCTACCTGTTAGAGGGGGTGGGTTCCTACCTGTTAGAGGGGGTGGGTTCCTACCTGTTAGAGGGGGTGGGTTCCTACCTGTTAGAGGGGGTGGGTTCCTACCTGTTAGAGGGGGTGGGTTCCTACCTGTTAGAGGGGGGGTGGGTTCCTACCTGTTAGAGGGGGTGGGTTCCTACCTGTTAGAGGGGGGGTGGGTTCCTACCTGTTAGAGGGGGTGGGTTCCTACCTGTTAGAGGGGGTGGGTTTTACCTGTTAGAGGGGATGGGTTCCTACCTGTTAGAGGGGGTGGGTTCCTACCTGTTAGAGGGGGTGGGTTTTACCTGTTAGAGGGGATGGGTTCCTACCTGTTAGAGGGGGTGGGTTCCTACCTGTTAGAGGGGATGGGTTCCTACCTGTTAGAGGGGGTGGGTTCCTACCTGTTAGAGGGGGTGGGTTTTACCTGTTAGAGGGGATGGGTTCCTACCTGTTAGAGGGGGGGTGGGTTCCTACCTGTTAGAGGGGGTGGGTTCCTACCTGTTAGAGGAGGGCAAGGTGTAAGTTTCTACCGTTAGAGGCGGGGGGGTTCCTACCTGTAGCTTGCGCTCCCGTTCGGCGGGGGTGTCAGTCCACATGGAGCGGTCCTTGTTCTCAGGACCGGCCTTCTTCTTGAAGGTCCTCGCCGCGAGGCCGAGGCCGATGTGCTGCAACTCTGGAGGGAGCTCTGTCATCCACGTCTCCCTGGCAACCACCTCAGGGGCTTCCTGTGGCCATGGGGACAACAGACACGCAGATTATTTTCTGTATAATTGTTGTTATTCATCACCATGTACTAGTACTTTCTGTTGTGGCATCCAAATCCCCCGTCTGGGTGATTTGGACTAGTATAATGCAAGCTCTGTGAATGAAGATGCAAGTTGAACTGAGTTGTCTCCGAACATTGCACTCTGGAATCCTTCCAGGTGTACCAAAGAACTGCAATCAGACTTGTATTCAGTCAGCCAGTCATCTAGTTCTTGTATGCGTATTGCGGGAGGCTCTGGCTCTCTCTCAACTCGTTTTAAGTACCGGTAAGTGTGTGTGTGCATATTGGTGCACGTGTGTGCATTAATGTCTGTGATCTCATTGTCACTTAATTGGAGCCTCCAGGGCCAGCCCCTCTTCCGGTGTGTAGAGGACCGCGTATAATCAAGACAGCCACAGTACGAGGTAACACACGCGTGGCCTTGTGACAACAAGGAAATTACAGACAAACGTTTTGATCTAAAAGTGTACATCTGAGGCAGTTTTGTGTCTGAGGAAAGGAAGTGGTCAGGAAGAGGACATGTGGTCAGGAAGAGACAGGATGGGTTCAGGAAGAGGACAGGATGTGGTCAGTAATAGGGCAGGATGTAGTCAGGAAGAGACAGGATGTGTTCAGGAATAGGACCGGAAGTGGTCAGGAAGAGACAGGATGCGGTCAAGAGAGCTGGTTGGTGTGCGGGTTAAAGGAGGTGACAGCAGGTTCAGTAGAGGTTTAAGCCGTAGAAATAAAGAGAACCAATAATAAACAGACTCACGTTTCCAGTCAGCTTGTCCTTCATCTTCTGAGCCCGACGCTCAATGTCCCGAAGAACGGAGTCATCCACGGGCCCCCGGGCCGGCATGGGGCCGATCACTTCCTCTTCCTCCTCACTGCACGACCGCTCGGCCGTGTAGCCCGGAGGAAGAGCGGGTCCCGGGATCCCGTCGTCACTGTCTCCATCATCCTCGTCGTCCGACGCTGCCCGGCGAAACCCTGGTGGTAGGGCAGGACCTAGTACAGACGGCCTGAACACACACACACACACACACACACACATTATTTATCTCTTCAATCACATTGTATTAGAATTGATTCCATCATTTCTTCTTTCAAGGATTTATAATCATTTCATTCACCATTTTAATCATTATTTACACCTCATTTACATGACATCACTATCATGCATTCATATTATGTGAATAAATCAACTTAAAAGTCACTCTTTCCATGTCTAAGTCTCCATGTTTCAACTACTAAACATAAACCATGTTTCACGTTTCAACTCCTTAACTTAAAACAGTAACCATCCATGTTTCAAGTCTTAACTCCTCAAACTAAGACAGCAACTATCAATGGTTCATGTTTTAACTCTTAAACCTAACATACCCGCTAACCATGTTTCATGTTTAATCTCCTAAATTTAACAGTCACAATGTTAAAAAGGAAATGTGCAGGGTTAGTTCAGCACTTTTCCAGTCACCATCGCAACCTGAAGCACTTTAGTCATGGTGTTCATCCCATACCATGTGTTTACTTGAGTGCGAGGTTAAGGAACAGAATAGTGCTCACCTCTCAGGTGAAGCCTGTTGCTTCTTAAACCCTGGGGGCAGAGCCGGTCCAAAGTATCCAGCATCGTCATCCTTGGTGTCTTTATCCAACCTGAACACATATCAATATGAACATTACACCAGTTATCCAACTATCTAGCTGTTGTCGTGGTTGTAGATAGTAACTAGTTATAAAACTGAATAACTTTTCGGGAGGTAATAGAATATGTAACTAGTTATAAAACTAACTAGCTGTTGAGGTAGGAGTGCAGGTAGAAAGGTAACGTTAGTGTATAGTGTGGTTACTCTTCGGTAGGGTGTCTGGTCTTGGCTCTCTTCGCCACCACCTCTTCCTCACTGTCCTCTGATGAAGATGACCGTCCTCCTGGTTTATAACCCGGAGGGAGAGCTGGACCGGCGACTGAACACACAACATACAGAGGAGACAGAACATCTTACTGTCCCCTAAGGGCCTTCTGGTGTGCATACAGTTGTCAGCCAGGGAGGGACATACATGTAACATGCATAGTAACAACAATTAAAACGTTAAATATAGTATCCACACTCCACTCCGTCTTTAGGGTTAGGGTTAGGGCTAGACATCGTGTTTCTGCTAAATTGGTCCATAGTTAAAAATGACTTACAATCATCATCATCACTTTCGGAGTCTTCGTCGCGGGTCTTCCTCGGCGGCAGGGCGGGACCGATGACGCCACGACTAGACATATTGGTTTATGATTTCTGACCAAAACGAAGCTGAAATCAAATGTAAAACGTGTAAGATAGAATTTTAAAAAACATTAGGGAGAACAAAAAGGATTTGAACCCGTAGCCTACCGGAAGTAAACATAAGACCGTACATCCAATCAGCGCCCAGATATGGACCACGTGGTCATCTCTGCGGAAGTGTTGTGTGTGTTGTTTTCCTCTCTGCCACCACCACCATGCCATCATCATGATCATCATCATCCCTAGCAGCAGCTACAGACACAGTTTGATTTGATACCTTTAGAACTTATTGGTAGATGAAGACCTATAAGTTGATCTAAACATATGAGTCCTGTGGTTATTAAAGTGTGATCTTTGAGATGGGGAAGAAGGACAAAGCAGACCGGGGTGGTGAGTAACTCACGGCGCAGTTAAGCTTTAAAAATCAATGTGTAACAACGTTATATAAAATACAAATGTCATAAAATATGAATCATCCCTTAAAATAATCAGATTCAAGCGTTTCACCAGTTATCCAGATTTAGCTCTATGTTAAACTAACTAACTGTTCTGAACTTAACATAATATATAAGTTAAAACTGCTGTCACGCCATCTACGCAGCACTTTTCTCTCTCAGTGTTAGTCGTCACTACTCTTTCGTATGTTTCAGTTATTCCCAGCCCCACCTGTAAGTCACTAAGAATAAAAGCGTCGTTCGTCAGATTGTTATTTGAGTTATCTCTTCCTCTCCGTCCCCAGAGAAGCGGTCCAAGAAACGTTCCTACGAGGAAGAGGATGATGATGAAGAGGTGGGGGGAGCGGATTCCCAGGAGATCCCTGCAGCTGCGGGGAAGCATGTGGAGGAGTCCACCACTAAGCTGGATGAGTACGGAGCTAAGGACTACCGCTCCCAGATGCTACTGAAGAACGACCACTCCTCACGACCGCTATGGGTGGTAAGGACCTGCAGCCTACGTCCTTATGGTTATTGTAGTGCTTCTTCAGTTGGTTCGTGCACAATGGATCGATGGAGTAGGTAAAGTGTTTCAGAGCTAGTTGTGCATGTGTGACTTTTGATGTGACAAATAATAGTTGAACACACACAGTTAGAGAATCTCTGAAAATACTGTTACAATACTAATGTCAACCAACACTTCATGTGACCCCCAAATTCTGTCATCGCCTCGCCAGATCCCCCCCTCCGTCAACATACTGCTGCTGACTAATCTCGTTAAGATACTCATTCCATATCGGCCTCTAAATTGGTGTAGCCACCCTGTTTTATAAGTACTGCAACAGCAGGTGTATCAAATTTCAAAGTGCCTTCTAAGTCCTCCACAACACTACCGATCAACAAAGTGCGTTTCAGATTACTAGAGCTAGATCAGCAATTGTTTGTAGGGAGATCCATCCAGAAAGCCCAGGGGTTGTGTTAAACCTGTCCCCCCCCCCCCCCCCTCCCATCCCAGGCCCCAGATGGTCACATCTTCCTGGAGGCCTTCTCTCCCGTCTATAAATACGCCCAGGACTTCCTGGTGGCCATCGCTGAGCCGGTGTGCCGGCCCGTCCACGAACACGAGTACAAGCTGACGGCCTACTCACTGTACGCCGCCGTCAGTGTCGGCCTGCAGACCTCCGACATCGTGGAGTACCTGCAGAAACTAAGCAAGACCTCTGTACCCGACGGTATCATTCAGTTCATCAAGGTAATTTGAGGCAGCTAGAATCAACATGTAACCAATAGTAGAATGAATAAGTGTGTGTGTGTGTGTGTGTGTGTGTGTGTGTGTGTGTGTGTGTGTGTGTGTGTGTGTGTGTGTGTGTGTGTGTGTGTGTGTGTGTGTGTGTGTGTGTGTGTGTGTGTGAATATATAAATAAATACTATGAATTATTATATATATATATATATATATATATCAGTGGCGGCTGGTGGATTTTAAGGTGAGGGAGGAAGGGCCGCACGCTTGGTTGCCATTGGCCTGCTTGCACTGTGGGTGTATGGTGGCATAAGAATGTGAGACTCAAGTTGTTTCAGGGTGTTTTGGTGAACTACAAAATAGCAGGGAGGGAGTTATGTGAACAAAATGTATACAAAGCCACCAGTGGCATCACTGTAATTTGAGAAGGAAAGGATGCAAAGCATATTAGTCAAATCAGGCCTACTATTGATTTGTAAAAGTAAATCAAAAATCTGGGCCTACCATTGGGCCTATTTTTGCCCTCACTGACTGAAGTTATTTAGCTATGTTTATTTTCAGTTACAATTGCTTGTAATGCTACCAGTAAGTCATGCGTACCTAGCAAACCATGTAGCACTCACAACACTGACGTTGCCATTACTTCTGGTGACCTTGATTTTGGGAAGTGGTCTACCTCTTTCTTTGGTCGCTAACTTAGCACTGTAACTGAATGAATGGAATGCTTTTTGTAATAAGACGTTAACAATGTCCTCCGTTTCCAATGTTTCCATTGTGCATTTAGGATCGCGCTATCGCAGATTTCACTTGCTCTGCGTCTTTCAGACTGAACACCGCGGCAATGCAGACCGGGTTTGCTATCGACAGCGTTGCCAGATTGGGCAGATTTCCCGCCCAATGATAATTCTTCCAGCCTAACATGGTTAAAAGTAGCCCAATTGGGTGGGAAATCGGACCAATCTGGCAACACTGCTCAACATCCAGGGATCCTGCTTATTGGTTCATAGCGCAGACGGATAGATTTTTGCGCGAATCAGACCCCTTAAGGTCCCACCCACTCAGAGGAGGATTTTCCTCCTCTCTCCCATTGAAACCCATGTTATCCACCGGCCGCCAGTACTTTCGGGAAAATGAATGGGAGTGGACGGCGGCTTCCGGAGGACGTTCCTCCCTGAAGTAATTGTCAATAGGCGATAGGGGGTGCTAATGTCCCTTTACCCAGGGAAACGAACATTATATATTCAAAGGCAATAAAGTAGTCATATTTAAGGGCATTAATTCATTACAATAGTCTGGGCAATCTACATTTTTTATTCTCAACAATGTTAGGGAGGATCTTCCTCCCTCTCCTCAATGGAGAAGCCTCCACTGATATATATATATATATATATATATATATATATATATATATATATTTAGATATACATAATGTTTGTATGGACTCGTCTCAAAACTGCTCCTCAACCGTGTCCACTATAGATTATTCAACCTAAGTCTGTATCTCGCTGTAATACATCCTGGAATAAACCATCTGTTCACCCCTCTTATCCAACCTGTCAAGTTGCTTTGATTTCGACTTCAAGAATTACTACTAAGACGGAAAATGAGTCTACGAACAGTTTAGAAATAAGCTGAAATCTAACACTATGTATATTTGTACGTATGTATATTTGTACGAACATATTTACTGTATATATTATGTACAGATATAATGATGTCGTCACCTTCCTTCTATTCCTCAGCTCTGCACTGTGAGCTACGGAAAAGTCAAGATGGTTCTCAAACACAACAGGTATAATATTATAGTACTGCTGACCTGTACTACTACAGGCATACTATTATAACTAATATACTAACTAACTACTACTAAATAACTACCCACCTTTCTATCTAACTGACTAACTATACCCACCTCTCTAATCAACTAACCAATTTATTATATCTTAAACTAAATGACTACCCACTTCTCTATGTAACTAACTAACCAACCTACCACCTCTCTATCTTATTAACTAATCCCTCTCCTCTCTACCACCTAACTTGGCTCTCCCTCCACCTCTCCGAATCTGCGCCCTCCCGGTGTGTCTGCTCAGGTACTTTGTGGAGAGTGCGTTTCCCGAGGTGATCCAGAACCTCCTGCAGGACTCGGTCATCAGAGACTGTCGCCTGCGCACCGCCGACGGAGCGGACACGGAGCTCATCACAGAGATCATCAGCAGCAAGTCAGCGGTAGGTCGACCCTTCCTCCTACCGACCCTACCTGCAACCGACCTCCTAGCCTCTCGCTCCTAGCCCCTACCTCCTAAACCATAGCCGTTTCTCAATGCCAAGTACGCGAATTGCGGACTCGTGGACTTGGAAGTTCGCACTTGGCAAGTCCGGACTTCCAAGTAGTACAAACCTCCGAGGCCGGGAGTACGCACCTGCAATTGGAACAGCAGCGGACTGGATGACGTCACCATCTTATTATTGGAGAGTAGGCTATTGATATAAGAATTACGAACGTGCGGGAATAGAATAGAAACACACACACACGCACACGCACACACACGCATACAGACACACAAGGCCTGAGTGCTGGTCACTTACTGTCCCCTATTTGAAAACATAGGAATGCGAAATGCATCCTGGGATATTTAGTCCACACATGTCACCTCCGATGCATCCTCGATGAAACGGGCAATTGAAGAACGGATCAACAACACTTCCGGGTTTTACGACAGTACTTGACTTGATGCGTACTTTGAATTGGAACAGTACTTGGGGTACGACTGACGACGTTTCACGAGAACGCAAGTACACAAGTACAGAAAAGAACGCGAATTGAGAAACGGCTCATGTCTCCTTGTCCACCAAGCTCCTACCCGGTGTCCTAGCCCCTACATCTCTTGCTGTCTCTCCTCTCTGTAGATCCCCTACTCTCTTTTTATCACTAGATCTCTAACTATCTCTCCTCACAGCAGACCTATAACTATTTCTCCTCTAGGTAGCTCTCTAATTATCTTGTCTCTGTAGAT
This sequence comes from Gadus chalcogrammus, assembly GCF_026213295.1. Classification (NCBI taxonomy): domain Eukaryota; kingdom Metazoa; phylum Chordata; class Actinopteri; order Gadiformes; family Gadidae; genus Gadus; species Gadus chalcogrammus. The sequence goes on along the minus strand of NC_079425.1, from coordinate 20,585,414 downwards.
CTCTTGCTATCTTCTCTTAGTAGATCTATAACTATCTTGTCTCTCAGTAGATATCCTACTATCTTGTCTCAGTAGATATCTTACTATCTGCCAATATCTTGTCTCATTAGATCTCTAGCCATCTCTCCTCTCAGTGTGCCTCTAACTAGCTATCCTCTTTGTAGATCTCAGTAGATGTCTAACATCATGCCTCAGTACATCTCTGACTGTCTCTTCTCTCTAGATCGCCAGATCTGTGCAGGCTGAGAAGGCAGGAGCAGCGGCGACCTCGACCACCGCGGCAGGAGAAGGAACCTCTTCCACCGCGCTGGTTCCTGAGGACATCTTCAGCTACTACGAGCAGATGGACAAGGAGGAAGAGGAGGAGGAGGAGACACAGACCGTGTCCTTTGAGATACGACAGGTCAATATTTCAGCATTACTGTTCTTTAAAATATTTTGTACTATGATAAAACATTTACCGGTAATATGAGTTTTAAGTGTGTGTGTGTGTGTGTGTGTGTGTGTGTGTTCTTCCGGCCCATCCATCCGTCCCACTCCAGGAGATGATCGAGGAGGTTCAAAAACGCTGCATCCAGCTGGAGTACCCCCTGCTGGCGGAGTACGACTTCCGCAACGACACGGTGAACCCCGACATCAACATGGACCTCAAGCCGACGGCCGTGCTGCGGCCGTACCAGGAGAAGAGCCTCCGGAAGATGTTCGGGAACGGACGCGCTCGCTCCGGCGTCATCGTGCTGCCCTGTGGTACGGATTACGCTTCATCAGCCTTTTTAAATATAGTAGTATTAATGTGTAGGTATAAGTAAGATATTATATAATCTTCGAGTTAAACCTAAAGGAAAACCCTGTTCGAGAAATTCAAAGTTCTTTGGTAGAACTTACTCCCGATATAATTGTTGGTAAAGCGGGCATTCTCTCCTTTTGTGTTTGTGTGTTGTACTGTGGATTTGTGTGCGTGTGTTGTGCGTCTTTTTGTGTGTGTATGTTGCACTGTGGATTTGTGTGTGTGTGTGTGTGTGTTGCGTCTCTGTTTGTGTGTATGGCGGGTGCAGGTGCGGGGAAGTCTCTTGTGGGCGTGACGGCCGCCTGCACGGTGAGGAAGCGCTGCCTGGTGCTGGGGAACTCGTCGGTGTCGGTGGAGCAGTGGAAGGCCCAGTTCAAGATGTGGTCCACCATTGACGACTCCCAGATCTGCCGCTTCACGTCGGACGCCAAGGACAAGCCCATTGGCTGCTCGGTGGCCATCAGCACCTACTCCATGCTGGGCCACACCACCAAGAGGTCCTGGGAGGCCGAGCGCGTCATGGAGTGGATGAGGAGCCAGGAGTGGGGCCTGATTATACTGGATGAGGTGCACACCATTCCTGGTGAGAGGACTACTTTGTTTCTTCACGCTGATAGTGTCGGCCCAACTATATTTATACACTCTGTTGTCGGCCCAACTATATTTATACACTCTGTTGTCGGCCCAACTTTATTTACACACTCTTTTGCTTTCGGCCCAACTTTATTTACACACTCTTTTGCTTTCGGCCCAACTTTATTTACACACTCTTTTGCTGTCGGCCCAACTTAATTTACAGTCTCTGATACTGTTGGCCCAACTTTATTTACACACTCTTTTGCTGTCGGCCCAACTTTATTTACACACTCTTTTGCTTTCGGCCCAACTTTATTTACACACTCTTTTGCTGTCGGCCCAACTTTATTTACACACTCTTTTGCTTTCGGCCCAACTTTATTTACTCACTTTTTTACTGCCAACTTTATTTACTCCCTCTGATACTATTGGTTTTACTTTGCTTCTCCCTGTCCCCCTTTATGCATACATTTCGTTGATGCGAAGCTGAAGGCCCTGCAGGCCTAGGCTACAGAGAGCCTGGCCCTGAAACCACAGTCTGAGGGCCAGAGTTACATAGGCTGTATCGCTAAAGATAAGCTCATTCATGAGTGCAAGACGGAGGTTTAAGAAGTAGATTTAACAGAATTGATTTATACATTGGCAAGTTATCAGTCCTCTTTTGGATGCGAGATGAATGTTCAGCCATATCAAGTTTTCGAGTTTCGGCCTGTAGAGTTTCACAGTAGAGAGACCCATTCCACTTAACACACCTTTACTGATCCCCGACCCCAGCAGCATGTTTGGACAAAATACATTTAAGGCAAACGAAAGTGAGGCGCTCCTATTGATCTAAAGTCTGCTTGGTGAGACCGCCATTCCCCTTTGTTCAAACACTGTGAATTGTAGTTTATCCTCCAAAATCTGAACTGAAATTCTATTTTTTATTTATTCACAAAAGGAGATATACATTTGTCGACTTTTAAAAATGAGGATAACCGATCAATAAATAAGTGTAGTATTAATATTGTGATATTAACATTATAAATATATTTGCACTAACATTCACTATACACGTGGCCTCCCCACAGCCAAGATGTTCCGGCGGGTTCTGACCATCGTCCAGTGCCACTGTAAGCTGGGTCTCACCGCCACGCTGGTCCGAGAGGACGACAAGATCGTGGACCTGAACTTCCTGATCGGACCCAAGCTGTTTGAGGCCAACTGGATGGAGCTGCAGAACAACGGATACATCGCCAAGGTCCAGTGTGCTGAGGTGGGGCTCGGGGCCAGTAGGGCCACCATGGTCCACCAGGGGCCACTAGGGCCATCATGGTCCACCAGGGGCCAGTAGGGCCGCCATGGTCCACCAGGGGCCACTAGGGGGCACTAGGGGCCACCGGCATCCACTAGGGTTCACCAGGGTCAACTATGGCTACAGGTTCCACTAAGGGCTAGGGGGGGCTAGGGTATACTAGGGGCTAGAGGGGGGCTAGGGTATACTAGGGGGGGCTAGAGTATACTATGGTATACTAGGGGGGGCTAGAGTATACCAGGGGCTAGGGTATACTAGGGGGGGCTAGAGTATACTATGGTATACTAGGGGGGGCTAGAGTATACCAGGGGCTAGAGGGGGGCTAGAGTATACCAGGGGCTAGGGTATACTAGGGGGGGCTAGAGTATACCAGGGGCTAGAGGGGGGCTAGGGTATACTAGGGGGGGCTAGAGTATACTATGGTATACTAGGGGGGGCTAGAGTATACTAGGGGCTAGAGGGGGGCTAGGGTATACTAGGGGCTAGAGGGGGGCTAGGGTATACTAGGGGCTAGAGGGGGGCTAGGGTATACTAGGGGCTAGAGTATACTAGGGTTTACTTGGGGGGGCTAGGGTATACTAGGGGGGGCTAGTGTATACTAGGGGCTAGGGGGGGCTAGAGTATATTAGGGGCTAGAGTATACTAGGGGCTAGGGTATACTAGGGGCTAGAGTCTAGGGTGAGGATGGAGGGTTTAGGCCAGGCGTCTTCAATTAAAATTGAACAAGGTCCAGTTACTAAAAGTTCCTTCCAAGAAAGGTCTGAACCTCTAACCTACCACGTCGTAATAGCCTACTTTTGTCAAATACAATCAACACGACATATTTCCTTATAATTTCAATTTCCAAATAGCCTACTTTAACGCAAATGCAAAAAGAGCATTAGGCCTTCATTTCAAGTAAGCAAAACAGGTACACTAGGCCTACATTTCAAGTATGCAAAACAGGTACCCCATCTGTAGTGACTGAGACCTTTGTTAGATCAATCCCCCTCTTTGACAGCATCTCCTTAATAGCCTCATTAATATCTTCTCGTCTTGTGTGTGTCTCAAGTGGTGTTAGACCCAACAGGTCCTCACAGATCTCTTTCTTGTCTTGATGAAAAAATCGCACATAAACCAAAAGGTGGGCATTATCCGTTACATCTGAAGACTCATCGATGGCTAAGGATGGGGCACTCTGAACAGCCGCATCAAACTGTGACAGTGCGTCTTCTGATTTTCTGATTTTCTGGTTGTCGTTGCAGCTGACATTGGGATATGCTTTATTTTTTCACACAATTCATCCCTTTGTTTACCTTCAAGTATCGTCTTGGCAGCGGCGTTCAAGCACTCCTCGACAATAGTCTGAAAGTTTTTTTATGTTGGATTCGTAATGCCCCCTGATATTCCCGCTTTTTATCAGCGCCACGGTTTCAACACATAAAAGACGCAACAAAGGTTTAGTACTGCCTTGCGGGAGAATGAACATTTATTGGTCAGTCCATTCATCTTTAAAATGACTGTTTTCGTGGTCAACTTTCCTAATTTTCGAGCAAGTGATTTTATCATTCCAAATCGCTCTTCCAGTAAACAAACGCTTTGATTGGCTATTTTTTTAGTGACGCTATTACGCACATGCCGTGACAGACGGAGGGAGGGGGGGAGTTCGGTGAGGGCATGATCTTCGCTATGTGAAGATCATTGCCTTTTGCTGTTTTTATGCTGTACTACAGACTATTCTGCCTTCCAATTTGTATTTCAGTGAGAAATGTCTTTATTAACATAATCATGCTTTGTATAGTGAAATCATGAAAAAAAAAGGGTTAGTCCTGGCATCTCCGGTCCGCCGTTTGGAGATGCCAGGTCTAGGTCTCTAATGTCGGGACCGTCCTCCCCTAGGTGTGGTGTCCCATGTCTCCAGAGTTCTACCGGGAGTACGTCGCCATCAAGACCAAGAAGAGGATCCTCCTCTACACCATGAACCCCAACAAGTTCCGCGCCTGCCAGTTCCTCATCCGCTTCCACGAGCGCCGCAACGACAAGATCATCGTGTTTGCCGACAACGTGTTCGCCCTCAAGGAGTATGCCATCCGCCTAAACAAGTAAGATCCGAAGCCATGACAGCCACGGAGAGGTTCATGTAAGGCTTAATTAATCGAATATTGATCGCGATTTCGATTTTTGGCTCAAACGATCTGCAAACTAATATAATCGAGTTGAAACGATATGTATATATATTTATTGTTATTATTATTTATTTTTATTCATTAATTGTTTTATAGAAATGGAACAGCTGGATACATTTTTGTACATTATTTTCGATTTAAACGTTTTCTACTTGAACATTTAGTGGAAATGTCAAGGTTCCCAGTTTCGAAGTGTTATTTTGGAGAGAAATGCCCAATAGATGCATTATGTTTTGAAACTCAAAAATGATCGTTTGAATTATCGAGATTTCAATATCGGCTACTGTAGGCCACGAGGACCAGTGTGTTGAGCTCTTTCTCTCCCCCCCCCCCCCCCCCCTTCTAGACCTTACATCTACGGCCCCACCTCTCAGGGGGAGCGCATGCAGATCCTCCAGAACTTCAAACTCAACCCCAAGATCAACACCATCTTCATCTCCAAGGTGAGTCCCTCTCTCCTGTGGGATCGTCCGGGCTCCGTCCCTCACGTCGTCCACAGAACTGCCCTCTCTCGTGTATGCTGTGTGAACAGCCCTGTCCCTCCGCCCGCAGGTAGGAGACACGTCCTTCGACCTCCCGGAGGCCAACGTGCTGATCCAGATCTCCTCCCACGGCGGGTCCCGGCGGCAGGAGGCCCAGAGGCTGGGCCGCGTGCTGAGAGCCAAGAAAGGTGCGTCTGACTTCATGTGTGTGTGTGTGTGTGTGTGTGTGTGTGTGTGTGTGTGTGTGTGTGTGTGTACTTGGATAGATGTCATTCAGATTTTAGTAATTCCTTTTGGCTTTAATGCTAGCCTAGCCCATTCACACACAGATACGAATTGTAAGCTTATGGAGGTTATAGTTAATCGCTATTCTATTACTCTAGCCAGACTAGTAGCCTTATACTGGATTTTAAAATGGATATATTTTGTATGAAACAAGAATGGGGGGAAAAAGTGATTTGCTTACAATTGCAGCAAGATGTATCAGAAAAGAGGGTAGAAGCTCATGGCACATTGGAAACGGATGTTGTAAGTTGTGCTCTGGCTCGGTTTATACAAGTAGCTTTTTTGACCGTTGAACGATAAACCGCCATGCTTTGGGGTGAGACACTTTTAACAAAAAGCGATATCGCTCAACCCTAGTCTAGCAGGCCTCTAGCTGCTTTGTCTGACCTCGCGTGGTGTTCTGCTCGTGTAGGCATGGTGGCGGAGGAGTACAACGCCTACTTCTACTCTCTGGTGTCTCAGGACACTCAGGAGATGGCCTACTCCACCAAGAGACAGAGGTTCCTGGTGGACCAGGGGTACAGCTTCAAGGTCAGATACTGCCCCCTGGCCCTGAACCCCTGACCTTTAACCCCTAGCCCTTAACCCCAAGCCCTTAACCCCCAGCCCTTAACCCCTAACCCCTAGCCCTTAAACCCTAACCGTTAACCCCTAGCCCTTAAACCCTTACCGTGTGTGTGTCTTTGTGTGTGTGTGTGTCTGTGTGTGTTTGTGTGTGTGTGTTTCTTTGTGCGTGTGCGTGTGCAGGTGATCACTAAGATGGCGGGCATGGAGGAGGACGACCTGATGTTCTCCACGCGGGAGGAGCAGCAGCTGCTGCTGCAGAAGGTGATCGCCGCCTCGGAACTGGACGCCGAGGAGGAGGTGGTGCTGGGGGAGATGGGGGGCCGACCCACGGTGAGATCAGAAGAGAGTCCTTTGTTGGTCCCACAGTGGGACCTTTGAAGGGTTACAGCAGCAGAGAGGATGGTGCAAATAACAGACGACAGAGTAGTGCAAAATACAAAACACAATGAGAAAATACAAAAAATGGACCATGTACAACAGTGTGCACTTTTTGCTGACAAGTGTGTGTCAGCAAGAGCAGTGCTGATTGTAGAGTATATAACGTTATTTTAAAGCATGACACAATACTATTTTATGTAACAGTATTATATTATAATATAATATCTGACGTGACATAATCAAATATATTTGAGCATTGTTTTTGTTACATTATATTCAAATATATTATGTAACATCTACCGGTAATTAAAATTAGAATATATAAAATTAATGTTTACAATATCACATAATTATATCTAAAATGATATTACAAACCATAAAATGATCAAATATAACATAAATAGCATACAACTATATACGAATATAGAATATAACATTATGCTGTATAAGTAACATTTCAATGTAATTTAATGAGTTTCGGTGACTATTTTATAATGATGTCATAATTAAGTCTCAATGAATAACTACTGATTTACTTTTAGTTGAACACTAGAAGGAGTGCATGCTTACAGGTATTTCTAGCATTTGTTTTCAGACATTTCTGGTGATTGTTTTCTTCTCAGTTCTCGCGGCGACCGGGCACCATGAGCTCCATGTCCGGGGCGGATGACGCCGTCTACATGGAGTACCACAGCCGGGGCCGCTCGGCCGCTGCCTCTGCCAAGGGATGCCACCCGCTCTTCAAGCGCTTCCGCAAGTAGAAAAAGCGCCCTCTGGTGGTCGATCCGGGACCTAAGGGCCAGCCCAGGGAGAATCTGGTTGAACAAAGCTACTTGATACTGTGGAGTAGATCCAGAGTTTTCCCGCCATACAGCTGCAGCTGAAGCAGAGAGGAAGTTCTGGTTGAAAGGAATCTAAGTGGACAATTTTTGTGTAGGGAAATAACCTTAAAAAATAGCCAAAGTTTTGGATACCGGTTATGATGATGTCTAAAGAGCAGAAAAACAGAAAATAATAATTTCCCAAAGTGTAATCCAGTATTTGGGTAGGAAATATGACTTTTGTTTCATTTGTGCATTAGGAAGTTTTATAACAGGTTGAAATATGTTTGGGTTGTAATGACACATTTAACTTTTCCATGTCAGACGGTTTTATAACTCCACCTTTAAATAAACAAAACTGGGAATTAAAAAATAATACTGATTGCTTATGTAGTGTGAATGTCCATTCATTGTACATCTTTTATTCATAGCTCCGCTTTTATTGATTGTACATATTTTATTAATCATACATACTACTTTTATTCGAGGATACTTTTAAAAGAGGAGGATATAGGGGAGGCCCCTTGGCGACCTCAGGGCGAGCCCTGATTGGCTGTGCAGCAGGACTGTGTCTCATGCTTACAGATCATTGGCTGGCGTGGTGGGATGGGAGTGTCTTGACATCGGGGCATTCTCTTGGATTGAAAACCTTCTAAATTTTTAGTAAATGTGTCAATATATAATTTTGTTCTTGGAATTCCTTATGGTTACAGCATCTTTACAAACACAGAAGACAAACAACTGTCACACAATTCAAATTAAAAGACTAAACAATTCATTATATTTTATTTAGCTTAGCTTATGCTCGTTGAAATCCATTGTTCCTCAGCATCATCAATACCTTATTTCTTCTTCTGTATTGCATCTTGTTCAGTCTTATCGCTGTGGTTCTGATTGAACTGGTGTCAAATAAGATTGGACAGAGTTATAACAATGTTCATATTATCAACCACTTTGGAAACAAACCATTAGGACCTTTTTGTTACCACTAATTATTACCAGGATTATTTAGATGCAAAGTGGACTACTGCAGAGGTGGCTTCTGACCTCAGAGAGGTTCTGGTACATGACCTCTGACCTAAGAGAGGTTCTGGTACATGACCTCTGACCTGAGAGTGGTTCCGGTACATGACCTCTGACCTGAGAGAGGTTCCGGTACATGACCTCTGACCTAAGAGTGGTTCCGGTACATGACCTCTGACCTGAGAGGGGTTCCGGTACATGACCTCAATCAATCCTTCCGAAGAAAGAAATCAAGTTTTGTTGGACCCATAGCCATGCTGTGACGGTAGGCCTAAGATATTTATTGACCCAAGACAGGAAATTCTAGTGCTACAGCAGCAAGGACATCACAACAGTGTAATGAAAGATACAACATATAAAACAATTGTAAAGCTAAAAATACATATGAAATATGTCTATATACACAATAAGTCTACTTTGGAAGAAATATAAGTCAATGAATACAACCCAACACTCTTGTACTCAAGTGTCATTGTTGATTACAAGAGTGTTGCTTGTTTGCAGTGAACTTGTTAAGATGTCTTCTGCTCCAACAAACTCTGTTTGCTTTAAAGTAAAAGGGTAAATATGGGACTATTTTCTTTGCAATACATCGATAATGGTTGCCTAGAGTTAAAAAAAATAAACAATCAACTGTCATACTATTATGCAAATGGCCACTTAGTCAATAAACAATGAATTCAAGTAAAAAAAAATGTAAACGTTTTTTTATTTTTATACATTGATCCATATTTCCCAGTAATGACTGATTTGGATTTTGTAGTGGCACACTCAGCGTGTCCAGTAGGCTATATGTTGGTGAAATATCACGATGTCAAGCACATTCTAGGCTGTTGGCATATTGGTGTTTTTCCCAATCATAATAATAATAATAACTTATTGCTTATTCTAGAATTGGTCAAGGAGTAACAAGACGGCTACATAATTACTGCTTAATTGATGCAACTCTTAGTCACTTGTCCAATGAAGTCCTTACTTTCACTCTTCTTTAGTGAATAAAAATGACATGGTAGTCAATTCCGTTTTTATTGAGGCTGAGACACGGGTTAATATGTACACAAGGGTTGAGTGTTTGCCTTTATTCCGGTAGGTTTGTATGTAGAGAGAGAATGAGTTTATCTGTTGGTACGAAGCCTCCAGCTAAACATGAAGTTAAACATTGCTAAGGCTGTTAGTTAGATCATATTGTCCAAGAGCTCTCAGGGGACACGTTGAAGATGCTCTGCAAGGTACGTGGTAATACACTATTTCACTTGTGTGTATATATATATTAGAGCTGTCAAGCAATTAAAATATTTAATCGTGATTAATCGCATTAATGTCATAGTTAACTCACGATGAATCGCATTAATCACAAATTATTTTTCTATGCTAAATATCCCTTGATTTTTTTGCCCCATAATTCTTCTCATTTTAATTCTCTTATCAACATGGTGAAGTGCATCGGCTTGCCTTGTGCAAATGATTTTTTATTGATAACAACATTGGCATATACTGATCAAAACAGGACGATACAAAAAAAGAGCCTATAGTGCAATTAAACGACTGCTTTGAACAAATGTCATTTGAACATAGCAGTCAGGCTACTGCTTCTTTTTTTTTTTTAATAAAATAATTGCGTTAATCGCGCGATAATTTTTTTAACGCCGTTAAATTTGATTTGCGTTAACGTCGTTAATAATGCGTTTAACTGACAGCTCTAATATATATATATATATTTAGCTGAGATATAGGTTACGAAATAGTGACTCAGGTCCTACCCAACCAATTATTGATCAACAGAGACATTTAAATATTAATCTTACACTATTTAATCTATTAATGTATTTATTTATTTATATCCAGGGTGATACCCAGGTTTTTCAAGTTGTGGGATATGTCGTTCAACAGTATTACTAGGGCTTAATTCCCATACACGTCCTTATAATCCTATTTGCTGTTGCGTTTTCCATAGATAAACTGTAAATATTGTTTATAGAGTGTAATAAAAGTGAGTGTAATAAGTGTCTATAAATATGGTCAAACTGGGATTTTGGTTTGACCTCAGGTGGCAGATTTTCTAGAAACTGCAAGATGTTACAGTTGTACCATTTTTTAAACAAGACTAATCGGCCCTTCAACAATAGGTGAATGTCATATGACAAACTAAAATAACAGGTTAGGGATGTTTATGATCAATGTTTTGAGCATTTTTATTATTATTTTGTGTTAGGCTACGTGTATTGATAAAAGTCACTGGAGTCTGGAGTCTTCATTTGAACAGACAGAGCAAACCAGCAAAATGTCACGTACCACTAAGAAAAACAAGGATGCAGTGGAACTTGTTCCTGTAAGTATCGGCCTTGAAAACCAATATGATCTTCTTTGTGTCACATTTACATTCAGGGCATTTAGCAGACGCTTTTATCCAAAGCGACTTGCAATAAGTACATTTGTCAGAAGTGTTTTTCATATAAAAGATGACCACTGAGCCTGTCTAAGTCTACATGTTGGTGTATTTCTGTCTCTCTAAGAAGGACACAGAAGACCAAGAGACCATCTTCACAGGTCCAGAAGATCACAGTGTTCATACTCCAAAACCTCTGTTCCTTGTCTCGAAGTCAGTAACTCACAAATCAGAACCTGCATGTGAATCTGTAACTTTGATGGTTTTGCTATGTATTTGCACAGTTCTAATGTCAAAAATTCAAGGATTCACCTCCCTTAAATGAGAAACAGTAGTAGAAAGTAGTAGTAAAGTACTAAAGTACTACATTGATTACCTATCATGTGGATATTGGAAGACAGTTATATTCCAATGTTTTGATAAAGAATAAAGGTCCCATGAAAGATAACTTAGCTGTACCGGCAGTAATGACTGTAACTTACTTACAATAGTGAAGGAGGCCATCTAAATGAGTGTTTAAGATACACTGAAATCGTTTGATGTGTTCAGGAACGTCGTAGTGAAGGATCCAGGCTACCTGTCCTTTATAACAAGCTATTGGATGGGCACCATCATATGGGGTCTGTTACGTAAAAAGTTGGATGTCAGCAACTACACCTTGTCACAAGGAAATGGAGCCAGCAGGAATGAGATCTTGTAAGAGCCTTTTTTTCTTGTTCAGTTTTTCAGTCCAATGTGTCGTAGGAAGCCTTAATTAGCGCTAAATATGCACATGATGACTAGGCCCCTTGACGACATGAAAATGTCATGTTTATGTATTAATTAAATGTTTTTAATAAAATCGGTTAGGTTGATCTATAGGAAAACTATACATTTCCAGTAAATGGACCCAAAAGATCCAACTTTATTCTACTGAAATCTAGTAATTAGAATAGAATAGAATAGAATAGAGGAATGTCTTTCTCTTGAAAATCGTTAAATTTGAATAATTTCTGTCTGCTTATTTTTGTTTCTGCGTTTGTCTCCTGCCTCAAAGGCTCAGGAAGTTCTTAGAAGAAGAAATAGATAAAGTAGGGCTGGAGAATGTCTCTATGTTACGAGTGGCTCTTCGCTTCCAGTTTGCTTCCTTTGTGCTTGCCACTGTTACCATCACTATTGCCTGTGTGATTAACTTTGGATCGGTAAGATGTCTATAATTGTCTTATTGATAATTCAATTTTAATATAATTATAATTATTATACAATAATATAATTATTACTTAAATCGATTATATTATGTTATATTACATTATTGCCTATATTAATTTATACTTCATATCTATATTTATATATCAATATATATATATAGTTCTGTGTGTTGTAGATCATAGAAGCCAGTAGTTTTGTTAATTTATTGTTTTTATAAAATAATGAAAAATACTGACAAAGCTGCAAGCAGCAATTGAGGTCAAGCAATCAGCCCACTCCAAACAGCCAAGTTTGCAGTGGGCACTGCTATTCGGTTCTAGAGAAAATAGAAGAACAGACATACCTACAGAGAACCCTTCCTTTTTAGTTTGATTAGGTCGAGTTACAAATAACAGAAAATAAATAACAGAAGAAAAAAACCTACAATCACGGAGAAGTAGTGTTAAAAATTTTCATATCTTTCCATACAGAGTATTGTGGTCTACGATTTGTTGCAGTATTCGCCAGAGGCCTCGACTCTCAGCCTTGGAGTGCGTCTGGCTTTTGCCTTCTTTGTAATGCAACTTTTGTTCAGCTTGTTGTTCGTCACAATGAAGACGTTTAATCTTCGATCAGGCATCAGGCTGAAAGGTGCTTTCAGCTTGTTTGTCTACAAGAAAATCATCGCTTTGAGGGGAGAAATGGTCTCCCTGGGAGAGGTAGGAATCGTCCACTACATAACCACTAAATTGTTCACACGTTCAACCAAACATTTGTATTTGATGATCAGCCAAAACAACATATTGATTTCAAATCTCTTCATGGATCATTTTTTCCCTCCTGTCTTTCAGATGATCAATGTGATTACTGCTGATTCCGCAGTGCTGCCGGAAATATATAGTGCCATCAGTATATTTTGTGTTACTCCGATTGTTATTTTGATCGCCACTATCTACTCCTGTTTCTTACTGGGTGCTACTGCTCTCATAGGACAACTGGTCTTCCTCCTCATCACTGGATTCCAGGTGAGCGTTCTAACATTTTCTAACATTTGGTTCGCTGTATATCACATGCCTGTGTTTACGCTTCTCACTGAGATGACCACAACAGATGGGTTATTTTCTGAGGTGTTTTCATTTTAATGCAAAATTTAACTTATGAAAAAAAATGATGTTTTTAGATAGATTCTCATCTTGATTGGCCCCTACCTTGAAATGGCCCAACTTCACAACCACTAGGGGTTAATATATATATATATATATATATATATATACACACATATATATATATATATATATATATACATATACATAAAGATAAAGATCATACTGTAACTGTTCCTACAATAAACCTTTTTACAGTTAATCTTACTCTTCGTAATACAATGGAGCAAAGGGAAATCAGTTGGCTGGACAGACGCCCGGGTCAATACAACCAGCGAAGTGCTGAGCGCCATCAAACTCATCAAGATGTATGCCTGGGAGGAATCCTTCGAGAAGAAGATCAAAGGTAAGAGCGGCTTCTTCTATCCTTGACCACATTACCCACTGTTCCAGTTGTTCACATTGTTGAACATATTGTGCAGAAACGCCACGTTATGGAAACGTAAGACCGGAAGTTTTGTACAAAACAGAATACTATAGTAATAATAATAATTTTACTACCAGCCCATAGTACTACCATAGCGCCCCCCCCCCCCCCTCCCCGTCAACAATTGCTCCCTCGTCAACAATTTCTCTTTCCACCCCCCCCCCCCCCCCCCCCGTCAACAATTGCTCCTTCCACCCCCCCCCCCCCCCCTCCCGTCAACAATTGCTCCTTCCACCCCCCCCCCGTCCCCCCGTCAACAATTCAACGCAGGGGGGCCCATCAGTAAATCTTGTCTAGGGGCCCAGGAATTGTAGCAACGGCCCTGCATGTACCTAAATACATCGATGTGGTAGCGAACATACTCTTTAAGGCATTGGTTCTCAAAGTGCGGCCCGCAGAAACATTCCGGGTGGCCCGCAATGACATACAGATGTAAGTTATAACATTTTTTTTTTTTTAATAAAAATAAATATATACAAAGAGAAAAGTCAACGCTGGCTTTCCATTAAATCCCATTACTTTGAAAGGATGAACCTCAGTTTCGTGATTTAGACCTCAATTGACCTCACTCCCAGAGGTCCATGGTGCAATGTTTTTTTTCCCCACTGGGATGCTGTTGACGTTTCCCGACTGTTTTTTTTTTCCTATGGCGGCCCTCAGTCAAATTTTGGGTTCCTGAATTGGCCCTCAGCTGTCAAAACTGTGCGAACCCCTGGGTTAAGGTATTAAACTAGCAGGGAATAGTTTACCTAAGAGATTATCTAAATGTATTAAAGGTCCCATGACATGAAAATCTCTTTTTGTGGTTTTCTAACATAAATATGAGTTCCCCTAGCCTGCCTATGGTCCCCCAGGGGCTAAAACTTGCGTTTGGTGTAAAACGAGCACTAGCTGTTCTGTTTGCCTTTGAAAAAACTCAGGCTCAATCGCGCTGATTTGGAAAGTCTTTATTTATGTCGTCATAAAGCATCTAAGCTCCTCCCCTTACTCTGCCTGGCCCGCCCAGAGAGGTTGGCCCGCCAATGAGACACGACCGTGCGAGTGCCACATGTGTAGGTGTGAATACACACACTGTAACGCAAGTGTTTCATGTCGGTTCTTTGACGTCTCTTGTAATTCCACAACGAGACTGTAGTGGAGGTTATCTGAGCCATGGTTGAGAAGGAATTGGGGGAAAGGAACTATGGCTTTGTCTCGCTGAAGTACATTAAACTGCGACATGCCGCCGGGTGCCGCGAGGCACCATCGCCCGGCAGCCGGCAGCAGGCAGCGCGCGGTTCAGTCTACTTCAGATTGATGTGAAAGTGGAAGAACCAGAGACGTCGCAGAACCCGACAAAGTCGTTTGTGATTCATAATATCGTCTGGAGGCGCACACAGCTTTTGGCCGTGAAAATATGTATGATATGATATAGATATCTATGTATCATATGATATTATTTAGATATAGAGCTCCAGGACTGTAACGCAAGTGTTGTACACTTCCTTGTTATTTGGATAACCGTTCTGCTTTTGGTGTTATGGCGCATAACACGTCGGACTCTCGTCTCTGGTATTTCTACAACGAGACTCGTAGTGGGGGTTATCTCAGCCAAGGTTGAGAATGAATTGGGGGGAAGGAACTTTGGCTTTGACTCCCTCAAGAACATGAACTACGACATGGATGAGAAAGGGATTGTTGGCGGCAAATGTCTCACGCTTGAGACCCGCTGAGGGACCACCGCCGGAGGCGGAGGTGCCTAAGCGCTGCCCGGCAACGATCCCTTTCTCCTCCTTGTCGCGGTTCATTCTACTCCACATTGATGTGGACGTGGAAGAACCAGGAACGTCGGAGAACCCAACGCGGTCATTGGAGATTCATAATATCGGCTCACACAGCTTTTGGCCGTGATAATATATGATATAGATATCTATGTAGGCTGTATGATAATATTTAGATATAGAGCTCCAGGACTCCCGTGTGTTCTAGAATATTTACAGAACACAGCTAAAGGCTGTGTGCGCCTCGCCATTGCGATACATCCACTGTAAACAGAGTGCATGGTACCGTGGCTGCAAGCTGCTGAGGGCCACACCCCCACCCTCCTCCTTGACCCGCCTCGCTCCTCCTCATTTGCATTATAGCTACAGACGCCAAAACAGCGCATTTGGGGGAAGCTCAATGTGCGACTGGCTCGGAGTGGCTGTAACTCTGCACCACGGCTGAATTTCGGGAACGTCTTTGAATACTGTGTTAGTTGCCCACTAATACCTATATTAAAGAATACATAAAATAGCATGTCATGGGACCTTTAACGTTGAGACACATTCAAACTAGTCACACACTAGGGATGCAGTAAATAAATAAAATAACAGTAGTAAAGATTACACTGTCCAATTCGATACAAGTTTGAGTTGTTTTGCAGTACAGTGCCTGAACTAGTTTCCACCATTTTCCACATTTATTAATGGCACTGAGAACATGGTAAACACAGAGTTTAGGCTGGGGAGACACCAGCAGACAAAAGTAATACACACTGAGAGTTTAGGCTGGGCAGTGATGTACAAGTTATGTCTCTTTGTCAAGTATAGGGTTGAAATTGTAATTAATGACTTCCAATTAGGGAGTCACCCCAACCAACAGGTCTATGTTTATATATATGTATATGTAGCACCCGTGGTGTTAGCCGGAAGGGGCAAATAGGATGCTAGCATCACTCTAGGTCCTTAAAGAAGTTAAACACTAATGACTCACGAAGGGAGTTGGTGTTAGTTGAATAGATGAGTTATTCTAATGCCTTTCATCATAAACATTCACATTTGGTACAAAATATAGCTTTTGAAAATAACAAACAAACAACCAAAATCAAAAGAATAAGTCCTTTGTAGCTGGATTCCCCAGCTACAGTACTCCTTGGGAAGGAGTTGTTCGGTCGAGGAATGTCGAGTTCAAGGGGGGGATATCCGGATATGTGTGTTTCTCTTACTACTACCCGGGTAGGTTAGTGTGTATCTATTTCTATGTCTTATCTGTTATGAATGGATCTTCACGGTATGGCGGTGTTCACGGCTGGCCACGCCGTATCCACACCATCCACAGTTCTATTGGGCAAAGCTAGCCATCGTAGATGCAATCTTCCTTCGATCAAACAAAAAAAACCAACCTGCACAAATAGTGCAGAATTGTAAGTTATCTGGTACTATTCTATATCAAACATGGGATTTGACACATCTATATTACAATGTATAACCAAAAACCAAGGTTATATTTATAAATATAATGAAATGAATTGTCACCTATTAGAACAATTAGTATTTAAACCACAAAGAATGAAATACTAATCTTGAATTACAATATGTCACAGTATTTAATCAAACAATTAATTATTTATCTTTTTAAACCATGTTTCTAACTTAACATTTGTAATTTAAATTATTTGTATACATATTCATGTTTTAACCATTAAATTGAATGAAATTATTCTTAAACTTATCTAACAAGTGCACTACAGTCAATGAAATTAATTCAATCACACAGTGGGTTAAGTATGCAAAACAATGTCCTTCGGTAACATCAAATAAACGCATTGCTCCTTCAAGGTTTCATCATCATGTCTGTGCTGCTCTACTAAGATGCGTCCTTAGCATAGCGATTGACCTTCGCTAGCATTAGCATACAATTAGCCTGGTATGAACGATTATCAGCTATCGCTTAACATGTAGCTAACGATTAGCGATTCATTAAACAGCTTTTAAAATGACACTATGAACACAAAAGAATAAATAAAAAGGTATCTGAACTCAAACAGCATTTATAGTATTTTGTTCTCTTTAGTACTAAGCAACAATACATTAGCATTGGCATGTCCAACACTCACCGGAGATTCAAGTGAATAATATAATTCACGGTAGTTTCCTGTATTTTCAATGATCAGATCCTAATAAAACAACACCTTATTAATACCATGGAAATATTTATGACTGAATTAATCAAGGTAGAAATATTAATTTATGGCGTTTTATACCGGGAGATTCTCTGTTGTGCTTAATACCGTCTTTCCAGTGTTACGGTTCAAGGTGACGCCCTCGAAACGGTGTGCTCACGTGCAATTTCCTGTTACTGGAATCATGTTGAGCGTGCCCTACTGGAGAACTCATGCAATTGCATCTTTAAATAATCACGGGTTTAGTAGCCCTATATTCCATGATACATATGGGTTACATTACAGATGTGAATACAAATGTTGTGTTATACTTATCTGACAGATATAAGGATCGAGGAGAGGAAGAATCTGGAAGTGTCATGCTTCACCATCGGCTTGAACGCTAACATCATCTTCCTCAACACTATCATCACTGGCTGTGTTCTCATAATCACTCACACCGCGATCGGCCTTCCCTTGAATTTTGCTCAAGTAATTTTGCAACTATGATAATTTTTTTTAATTATCATATTTTTAGAAACATAGTTCATTTAAAGCTAGCTTTGAATGAACTATGTTATAGTTCATTGTTAATTTAAATCTATCTTTAGGCATAGCTATTATGAAAGAGATTCTTATAAATGCCGTGGCACTGGAGCACTGTAGCTTGTAACACTGTGTGAGTGCATGCCTGCCCCTCTGAATAACAATTTGTATGTATCTAAATCTTACTCTCATCCGCTCTTTAGTATATTTGTATGTATGTTTGTACATATATATATATATATATATATATATATATATATAGATGTATAGATATATAGATATATAGATATATAGATATATAGATATATAGATATATATTAATGATGTGCTATCATGTTTTTTTCATCTTCTGCTGACTGGATACAATTATAAACCTTCATACAATTGCCAGTTGATTAAGTACGGTGTCAAATGTTCTAAAATACAATTCTTAATGTCATTTCTTCCAGGCTTTGACCATCACTGCCCTCTTTAGCACCATGGCTTCCCTGACGCAATGGCTTCCTTTTGGTATCTTGATCCTGGGACAGTCATTAGTGGCTCTGCACCGAATCAAGGTAAGAATCCTTTAATTTAGCCTAATATTAAGCATTCTGACAGACTCGGGTATCCAGTCCATTAACTTTGATTCATCTATTTAAAACGACTGTTCTTAAATTGCTGTCCTTTCCAGTACTCAAATACAATAGTATACTTTGTTTTAATATCTTCTAAGACTATAGGGATGTGGCCAGCCATATGTTTTTTCTTAATTGTCTCAAATTCAAACCTTTATTTTGCTAGGCAATTTTAACTTTGAAGAACCCTGAGAAATACTTGATTCAGAAGACGGATACTGGCCCTGCCATAGTGACAGAAAATGCTACTCTGTACTGGACCAAACCAGCCAGTGAACAAGCCTCTAACAAACCAGCCAGTACACAAGCCTGTGCCAACACAGACAACGGGTTGCTGGTCAACCGGTTGGACGACAAGGATGAAAAGGAAGAAGTCCCGCCTGCCTTGAGAAACATCTCCTTCACATTACCTAAGGTGACTTTTAGAGTCAGAAATACTAAATGGGCATGGCTGGGGGTTCAAGGCTTACATCTCCCTCTGATGTTTCTCCTGAAGGGCCACCTGCTGGGAGTGTGTGGGAATATGGGCAGCGGGAAGTCATCGCTGATATCCAGCCTCTTAGAACAGGTGATTTAATGTGTTGTTACCATACATTTATAAACAGGATGTTACCGGCTTACCGAAAGTAATCGTAGGGACACTTTCCTAACCCTGGAACAATGCGCCCCACATGAGGGTACATGAAGGGACTTAGTGGAGGCTGGTTTATAATAAGGATTTGTTGGATTTCTATTGCAGATGCATCTTCAACAGGGCTCCGTCACAGCACGGGGGAGCTTTGCATATGTGCCCCAGCAAGCATGGATATTCCACGGAACGGTTCAGCAGAACATACTGATGGGGGAAGCTTTTGACCAGGACCGGTACAAACGGTTTTAATGAACAAACCCAGAAGGAGGGATTTAGATGAATTGCATTATTACTGACTAGATTACCAGCATTTTTATAAAACGTCACATATCTGAATGTGGCAAGGCAAGACAACTTTATTTATATAGCACTTTTCATACACAAGGCAGACTCAAAGTGCTTGTGGTAATGATATGTCTGATATGATATGTCTACTGAAGGCCAGACATTCAGTAAATTTTCCCAGGATCTGAAACTCTCTGCCTGGTTATTCTTCATGAACTGCATTTACAAGAACAAGGACAATATAGCCTCACTTATGAATTCCTGGTTTGGTTCTTTTCTCACAGCTACAACAGAATTCTCCATTGCTGTAGCCTCATACCAGACATGAAGATACTCCCAGGTGGAGACCAGACTGAGGTAGGAATGAATGCTTTCTATATTCTTAAATCTAATTTCTAAGTAATTGTAACAGGTATTTTAATTGGTCTCAAATTGTAGGTGAGGCGTATCTGAGGACTTTATTGCATGTTGGTAATGACAAAGTTTATAACTACTAGACAGCGAACATAATATATTACAATACTATTTTATCCTTTTCTTTGATGGCCAATCTGAGGATAGGACCTTGGGTCCAATATAGTGAACTTACGTTGTGACATAATTTGTAGGTCCTGCTCTACCGCAAACATTGGGTTGGCTGGCTGACAGTGTCTATCTATATCGACAAGTGTTCTTCCAAACATCTATTGAACTAGAAGGCTAGTGTTCATGATGTGACTGGCCATGGTGATTTAAACTGTACATGATATCATGGGTTCTTGGCAGATTGGAGAGCGAGGTATAAACCTCTCTGGGGGGCAGAAACAGAGGATCAGCCTGGCCAGAGCGGTGTACTCTGACAGAGACATCTTCCTCCTGGATGACCCTTTGTCTGCTGTGGACGCCCACGTGGGGAAACACATCTTTGCGGAATGCATCAAGAGAGAGCTTGTTGGAAAGTCCGTCATCCTTGTGACTCACCAGCTCCAGGTACGACCCGTTGATACAGTCTTTGATAGGACTGGAGTGGCCTCCTCAAGCCTCAGGACAGTGTCTACTGCTTATCGAATGTTGTTTTGGGACTAAGTAATAGCGTTCTTTGTTTCACCCGGTTTGTTACCCAGTTTACTCCGTTAATCTCACTAAAGAGCTGACCATAAGGTAGGTTGTTTGTGGTCAAACAACCTACCTTATGGTTAACTCTTTAGTGAGCTTACGTGAGTCAACATTACAACCCAGGTTGTGGTTATCCCAAGTCGATGACATCCAGGGAGGTAGTTCTAGACTAGAGTGAGGGGGAACAAGAGTGTGAGATTGACCACTGCATCGGGGTTTTCTCCTTCAGTGGTATTAGTACGAACATGGTCACAGATACAAGGCACACATTTGTTTCCTATGCAGGCTATCTAGAAACACGTTAAATGAAAGGATGAGTTCAAAGGGTTCCAACCATCCTGGAAAACCTGGATTTTGATCCAGGTGTTTGTTGTGCTAAACTACGTTGCATTTAAAAATGACAGAATTGACCTCAAATTTGCTTACCAGTACATGCAGTTCTGTGATAATGTCCTGCTCCTGCACGGAGGAGAGATACTGGAGGCAGGAAGACATGAAGAGCTGATGAATGGGAGAGGACGTTACGCCCAGCTCATCAGCAACTACCAGCTGGAACAGTCCACAGTAAGAGGGCGGCCATCGTCAGTTCGATCATCATGTTTGACATGTGTTATAATGTTCAAAATGTTGTATCGTTATCGTTATGTGTGTGTAGCAACCATTACCACCTCTGATATCCACTTGTATTGTTGGCAGCTCAAAGTAGTCTCGTTGATGATACTTCATTGAAGAGCATAGCTTAGTGTAACGTAACCTACATCTTTGTTTTGATTTGAAGTGGGGATGGGAGCTTGGTGAGGAGGGTGCTACTGCTCTCCTCGTCACCCACTTTGTGAAGGTTCCTTAAGGGTGCACTTTCCCAATGGATCGAACCTTGTTCCCAGGTTCTGTTACAACAGGAGAACGCCGTGGATCCGCCATTTGTTGAACCCCACCAAACCAATGGCGTTGTGAACCAAGGTGAGGCAAATAACTTGTTTAGGAAATGAATGACCAATGTGGTTGCGTCTTAAAAAAGGCTCCTCAGTTAACTTCCATGATTTGGCGTTAATATCTGTTAATCTATTCTAGAAGGTCCAACGGCTCTTCAGTTAACCTTCATGCAGTGGTGTTAATATCTGTTAATGTAGAAGGTCCAATGGCTCTTCAGTTAACCTTCATGCAGTGGTGTTAATATCTTTTAATGTAGAAGGTCCAATGGCTCTTCTGTTAACCTTCATGCAGCGGCTCTGGGTTATCTTATTCTTACATTTTTGGAAATGGTGACTGGTTAATAAAACAGCAGCTGTTCTGAAAGGTAGAATGGGTCTGAGAAAATAACAGATTATCATTGCTACGGTTCAGTAGACTCTTACACGTTTAACATGCTGTCGTCTGTCTCCTTTTTAGCCTTTGACATATCTGATGAAATGGATGACGTCAGCATGTCTGACAAAAAAAGTAAGTGTTTAACAATACCGATACCTTTATACCTATAGTATCAGCTGATTTGGGAATAAGTTACATAACTCCATTGTTGTTAAGTCGATCGACGATAAAAACACCAACATCGACCAGTGTTCTCACTATTGGTTTATCTTTATGTACCCAGCAGTCATTGCACGTTCAGAAAATGTAACCGGCCGTTCGCCAATTGTGCAATCCTTTATGGGAAATACTCTGACTTTAAATATTCTCCACTTATGCATAGTTAAATGAGAAGCATCAAACCGTTTTGAATGACCACAGTATTTTTCCTTTGAAGTCCAGGAGGGTGACAGGGCAGTTGATAATAAAGGAATTCTCCAGCCAAGTCTCTATATCCTGGAGAACCTTTCATGCGTACTGCCAGGCGCTAGGAGGTACCAATACCCACACACGCGCACACATCTCAGTGTTTCTGAAGGGTGCAAAACACACACATGTCTAAAGGGACCGAAACATGTGTATTTTGTTGCTCTGCCCTTCAGGTTATTTCCTTGCTGTTGCCGTCCTCCTTCTTTACGCTGTGCTAATTGGAGGAGTCGCATTCAGCAATGTGTTCCTCGCCTACTGGATGGAGCAGGGATCTGGGGTGAGCAACACACATCCACTGACACATAGAGGGGGTAAAGGGTTGTCACAGACTCCACCAGAAGAGGGGTTGTACTGGTAAGCTCCAAGAGAAGGAATCGTCCTTCTGTAGATACCTATATGTCTCAGAGGAGGGGATTGCAGCAGTAATGGGCAGCTGCCAGCATAGGTGCAGAATAGTGAGAGTAAGACCATGTGGTTCTGAATGGGTTCCTTGTTCTCAACGTGCATGCTCGGTAACGCACTGAGCTTTGTGTTTTTTGACCCAGACTGCAAATGTGACTGTTGAAGACCAGGCTAACGTCACGCTGAACCCAGACATCGCCTTCTACCAGAAGGTTTATGGAATAATAACATTGGTTATAGTGATAGTTTCTATTATTAAAACATATTTCTTCGCCAAGGTCAGCCTCCGTGCTTCCTCAGTAATTCACATGAGGATGTTAGAAAAGGTAAGCAGACCTCCTAGAAGTGGCCAGTAGCCGATAGAAAATAACATATTGATTTATTATTAATTACATTATAAGTCATGATAGCTGGTCTGTAGAGCAATGAGGCCTTGTTTGTGCATCACTTCCAGGTAATTGCCAGTCCAATGAGTTTTTTTGATACCACCCCTATTGGTCGGATCCTGAATCGATTCTCCAAGGATATGGAGGAAGCCGATTTCTGGATTCCCATGGAAGTGAACTATTTCGTCAACACATTCCTATCAATTGTGGGCTCCGTCATCCTCATTATCTATGCATTTTATAAAATGGTTTATCCCCTGATCATCTTCTTCGCTATCACTCTCGCCTTCCACTCGTAAGTTGTCACCAATCCACCTTGAGCTCCAACTCAAATGTTGAATTCAATAGACTAAATTAATTAACTATTTGTGACAGTAATGGACACCTAAGGGGCAATAATTGACCTATAGTTTACAGAAATGCTAAGAATGTAATCTCAATGCTAAACATATAAAGTAAGTGCTAAACATGTTAAATCATCGCTGAGCATTCAAATACTAGGTGTTTCAAGTGAATGAGCATGTACGGTGAATGTTAAGCTTAAAATGAATGCTAAGAGTGTTAAGTGAATGCTAAGCATGTCAATTAAATGCTTAGTATGTCAATTGAATGCTAAGAATGTAAAGTAAATTCTAAGCATGTAGAGTGAATGCTAAGCAAGCGAATGTTAAGCATGTCAAATGTATCCTCTGCAGATTAAGCCAGAGAGCAATCCGTCAGTTGAAGAGGTCAGAGATCACAAGTCGCTCTCCCTGGATCTCCCATACTAGCTCCACCATCGAGGGCCTCAGCACCATCCACCTCTATGGCAAGACAGACAGCTACATACACCAGTAAGATACCCGTGTGCTCTATAAAGGCTCTTATCCAGCCTATTCCAAACATTTAGGAATGTCAAATTCTACCTGGAAATAGTTTTTTTTGAACGGATGAATATGATATGTTAGCCTGGTCCTGCCAGACTCTCGTACTTCATTTAATTTGCACAGAGAGTCTGGTCACTCTCCAACTGTTGGAGTTTAAAACTATGGGATCCGCCCAGTGCTCCTCTGGATCTGCATATCATAACGTTATTGTTCTCAGCCACTCCCTCTGTTCGCTGATTGGACCGGAAAAATTTGGCTGGAGATAACCCGCGAATATACCGCAAACCGAAACGTAGTACTGAAGAGAAATGAAAATTCAGCGGAAGTACGTAGGTGGGCGGAGCCAGGCTAATGATGTGTAGCATGGGCATATAATTCTGTTGTTAGACTGAGGCCACAGGTGGACCCAAACGCAGGATGCAAACACTTTGGTAGGGTTTAAAAGAGGGTTAGGGTTAAGGTTAAGGGTTAATGGTTAGGGGTTAGGGTTAGGGGTAGGTTTTATTGCGAACAGGGGTTCAAGAAGCCAGAGCTCAGGGAAGGGGGGATGGACAGGTCGAGACTCCTCATGGGGAGGTTGAACCAAAGGCTTATCCGGAGGTGGAGAAGGGGAATCACTGTCAGACTGTAGAACCAGGCTGGGGCAACAAGGCAACAAGGCGATCGAGGCAGGCAGGGTTCTGAGCTGGTTGGCAATCTGGATCACAGAAAACAAGTGAGCAGGAGGAGAAAGAAATAAGACCACAGGCAGCATGGAAGCCCGAGGACGGTCCAACTGCTAGCGACGGTACGGTCTGCTGACGCTGAAGAGGAAAGCCAGGTCCCTTCACACTGCTTCACAGAGATGATGCAGATGATTATTTTGCTCAGGATCAGCAGAGAATTTTCTGTCATCTCTTAGTATTCTTCAGCAATTCAAATGATTAGGCTTTTGGGGCAAATAAATGCTTAAAAAAGCACTATTTTCAGGTTGGACCCTGACCTCTGTTTTTTTTTGCAGGTAGAGGTGTAACACAAACTTCTTGTTGTGTTGCAGTACAGGTGTTACCCTGACTTCGCATTGTTTTTCAGATACAGGTGTGACCCTGTATTATTGTTGTGTTTCAGGTACAGTTTGCTGTGTGACTTCAACTCCAGCCACATGTACATGTTTCAATCAGGGATGAACTGGGTATATCTCTGGACATCATTTATGAGTTCTTTGCTGAATCTGTGTGTTGGATTGTTTGTGGTCCTCACTCCCAAAGATGACGCGAGTGGTTCCATGAAAGGCCTGGCACTCACCTGCGTTGTACAGGTAAAGACACCTTCAAGCTGACAATGAATGTTTTGGTTATCTTTAAAGTGTCTGTTCGTTAAATAAAGGTGTGTGTGTGTGTGTGTGTGTGTGTGTGTGTGTGTGTGTGTGTGTGTGTGTGTGTGTGTGTGTGTGTGTGTGTGTGTGTGTGTGTGTGTGTGTGTGTGTGCGTGTGTGTGTGTGTGTGTGTGTGTGTGTGTGTTAAGTTAGTAACCGGTTTTCTAACAGTGATGGAATTGGCCAGAGGGTTGGACGCCAGGTTCTGCTCAGTAGAGAGAATCCAAGAGTACATAAAGGTACATCAAGACACGATGGCCTGAATCATCACCAAGCAACACCCAACCTCCTTCAGACACCATGACATCATTGGCTACCTACATATGATTAGTACACAGAATCTTTCTTGGTCATTCAACAGTCTCTCGAATGATAATAGAGACATGATAATATTTCTGATAACTGATCTGATGATTTAATTGAAACACAACCTTCCTTCTTGTAGAAACACCCTCCTTCTTGTAGAAACACCAACTTCCTTATTGTAGAAACATCTTCCTTCTTGTAGAAACACCTTCCATCTTGTAGAAACAGTATCTGGTCTTCTTGGGTCCATTTTGAACGTCTGGATCTGGGTAGTTTTCCCATTCTTCCCTTAAGCTGGTTGGATTGGATATGTCTGTGAACTGGAGGTCTCTGCATATGTCTTATGGGGTTGAAGTCCAGTTGGTTTGTTTTGTATAGACCTGTGGGTCCGAGGGTCCCCGGAATGTGAAGGAGGCTCAGATCCCAGAAGGCTGGCCACAAAGCGGATCCATAAACTTCCAGAACTACACGATGAGGTACAGGGAGAATACACCTATTGTTCTCAAAGGACTCCAAATCCACATCAAGGCTGGGGAGAAAATTGGCATTGTTGGACGGACCGGGTCAGGTAAACTACAGATATGTTTGTTTTATGCTATAGCTCCTTCCCTTCTGTTCTTAGCATTTGTGTGTTCAATGACCTGCTATCAAGAATATTTAACATGAGTGTAAACACCAAGACACAAAGCCTTTCCCTTGAACTCCTGAAGGGAAAGACTCTTCATTACATTGAAGGGGTGTTCTTGTGGGACTTCGGGACCGTCGGTGAATCATCTGCTTTATCTACCAAAGCAAAATTTACTGGGCGTGTCACCACACTGGCATATGCCATTGTGGTCATTTAATAGTGCATGTAACATTGAGAAATAACAGTAAGTGAGTACATTGCTTGTAAGATATACACAATATCTTTGTTTGCAGGAAAGTCCTCCTTGGGTGTGGCCCTGTTCAGGCTAGTAGAGCCGGCATTTGGCAGCATCCTGATCGATGGGGTGGACATCAGACACATAGGCCTGCAGGACCTGCGCAGTAGGCTGTCCATCATCCCCCAGGACCCCGTCCTGTTTCTCGGTTCCGTCAGGTAATCCCTGAGCCTGACATCCCCCCACACCGATTCGCAAAAGGTGTATGAGTCGGGGAACCTCCAAGTATATGTTTGATTTTGAAAGGTGCGTTATCAACGGGCACACACCAGTATGGATGGACTGTGTGTCTGTAGAGGCATTTTCACACCGCCACGCCGGTACGGTCGTGGCTTGGAACACCCTGCAATTTCACTTGCCTTGCCTGTGTAAACCACAGGGAGTATATTCTTCCTTCGTCAAGGAGCCAGCTTTCTTGGTTTGTTGGAGTAGGCGGGGCTACGCACAGAGAGTAGACCTCAGAATAATTTGCACACTCCGAATGTTTTTGTTTTTGTTTTTATTCAAGCCACTCGCTTGCAAGAATGACGGCAACATATTCTTTACTTTGCCGACCATATGATACTGTGGTGAAAGTGTACTCAAATAGAAGTGAATGTACTGTAACTTTTTTTCAAAGCACTCTAAGAACCAATTACTTAGGTACTTTTAACAGTGAGTGTGATTGATAGCGGACTTACCCACTGTAACCATCAGGTCAGATCAGCCCTGCAACAGGTTGTTTTATTTTATAGCCTGTTGAGTGTTGTGGGTAAGCATAACGGTCAAAAATCATCATCTTTTTCTAGACATGGTTGACTGCGATAGCCTATAAAGAAACACTAAGGCTTTTTACAAATGTCCCCTTTCAGGTACAACCTGGACCCTTTCAACAAACACAGTGAGCAAGAGCTCTGGTTAGTGCTGGAGAAGACCTACCTGAAGGACTTGGTATGTTACCTCCTGCAGACACGGAAACACGGTCTTTAAGTATGACCAGCGTGCACAGGGGCGGCAGTAGATCGGGTTGGCTGGTAACCGCAAGGTTGCTAGTTCGATCCCCGCCCCCTCCTCCTGGTTGTCGTCTTGCATGGTTGAGTCCGCCAACGGTGTGTGCATGAATGGGTGAATGTCAGGCACTATTGTGTAGCACTTTGGGTGGCCACTGGTTACAAAAAAGCGCTATATAAATGCAGTCCATCTACATGTCCAGACGAACGTCTGGACATGTAAATGGCCTGCATTTATATAGCGCTTTTTTGTCATGTGTATGGCCCGAATGTCTGGATAGGGTATAAACATCTACCACCAAGAATCACCATGGTGGTAGAGGTTGTTCTGTGTAACAATGTTTCTGCCTTTAATAGTGGTAATCAATGTGGGCTGACGCTGATCCCAAGCTCTATTTGTGTTCATGTCCAGGTCTCCGGGCTACCTGAAAAGCTGCAGGCAGAAGTGGTGCGGAACGGAGAAAACTTCTCCGTTGGAGAGAGGCAGCTCATGTGTATGGCCCGAGCCCTGCTGCGAAACACCAAGGTGTGTCCCTCTGTCCATCCCTCAGACCCTGTCTATCTCTCGGCCTGACTGTCCCTTTCTGTTCTGTTCTCTGCATGTCTGTTTAAAGCCGACATACATCCTGTTCTGGACGTACGGTAGAAACCCTATATATCAAGGTGTTCTTCTGTTGACACTTTAGAACACCCCCATATATCCAGAGGCCTCCTCCAATCACACTTCCTCCATGTCCTGCCTCAGATCATCCTCCTGGACGAAGCCACAGCATCCATCGATGCCGAGACCGACGCCCTGATCCAAACCACCATCAGGGAGGCGTTCGAGGGATGCACCACCCTCACCATCGCTCACCGCATCAACACCGTGCTGCAGGCCGACCGCATCCTGGTCATGGAGCAGGGACAGGTGAGAGATATACTGGATACATACACACACACTACTTACTATACATGATACACATAGACATATAAACACCCGAATGCAAGCGCACCGCATTCTAGTCATGGACCAGGGACAGTGATACACACACAAACACACACACACACACACACACACACACACACACACACACACACACACACACACACACACACACACACACACACACACACACACACACACACACACACGCACACACACACACGCACGCACGCACGCACGCACGCACGCGCACGCACGCACGCACGCGCGCGCACACGCACGCACACTACTATACATGATGTACATAGACTTATAAACGCTGTGATGGAAGCTGACCTGGTTACGGACCAAGGACAGGTGATATATGAGTACACCTATAATCCCACACATATCCAAACAAAAGTCCCATTTCAATCCTCTGTGTGTCTTCCAGGTGGTGGAGTTTGACAGTCCTGATGTGTTGAGACAGAAGCCAGACTCTCTGTTCAGCTCCCTCCTGGCAGCTGCAAACACAATCGACGCCTGAAACACACAACCATCATACAGACACATAACGATCATAAAGACAGTCAACACCTGTAACACACAGCCATCAAACAGACACACAACCATCATAAAGACACAGTCAACACCCGAAACACACAGCCATCATACAGACACACAACTATCATACAGACACACAGCCACAATACATACACAACCATCATAAAGGCATTACATCCACAATCAACACAAATACATCCTGTGATCTTTCTGAATTTTACATTTTGTACTTACTTTGTACTTCGTAGTTTTCCCCTGTGGTTAATGTATAGTTGTATTGATTCAAGCCACTATAGCACGTTGATATGTTGATGTTGATTTTAAGATAACAATAAAGAAGAGATTGCATCTTTCAGCAGAAATGTGTTTGTGATAAAGGGAGTTTTATTGTAAATATCCCAGTTGATCTAATAAAAGACCAGTGAGGAGGTAGTTCAAATTTTGGCTGAATATCACATCCTTCATGGTTCCCTCCTTGTCCATTCTCATTAAATTCAGACACAGTGGTCGAAGCGACTAAAATCCCTAGTTAGAATTCATAGCAGAAGAGTTAATATTCTTTAAGTCTTTCAGACCTGTTCTTAAGGACGCCTGGGCAAAATGTGATATTGCGTCTCTGTGACTGCCTCCGAATTTGCGTGTTATGGAAAATGGTCTCATGGTGGTGCTGTTTCTCCATTCAGATGGTTTATTTGGAAGATTTCCATGGGATTGCATCAGAGGTTAAACCGGGTGATGAAACTGCTTGAAATATATAGGGAGGCTTGCGGATTCTGGCAGAGCTGCTGGTGAGTTTCTCTTGTGTAGCTTTTAAATAAGGGGTTCGGTTGGTGTAAGGGTTGTGAGATGTGATACATACACAAGGCTTTACCTTGGCTTTCAGGCCCCCAAGCAAAAAGATCAGATAAGATGCATCAATCACCGCACCACCCTTCTCTGGCTTCTTTTTTATACCCAAACTTAAAATGATCGACCCCAGTAAGTCTAGCCAAGTTCACAGTAGGAGGGATTTCCCCCAGCTAGGGTCTATACAGTTTATAATAAATATTATAGGTAATTTGCTGCATTTCTAAATTTTTAAAACGTACATTAAATGTGTTGCTGTTAATTGTTGCATTAATCCCAACTAGTACATTGGGTGTCACAGCAGAAAGTAAATGGCAGGAATGATTATTCAAAATATAGATTTAAAATAACAAAAACTAAAAAATAAGTAACAATTATTACAGTAGGCCTACAATAAGAGTAGTAGAGGTGCTAATGCCACACGAATAAATGTAAACATTATAGTCTGTTAAAAACAGGCCTCAACAAGGAACATGAAATGCAATTCACTTGGGAAAGAGGTGTGTTGGTCAGCGGCTTGGATGCAACTGCAGGTCTGAGAATAGCAAAATAATACTCCGTAGGATGTACTTGCATCCCAATAGAGACACAACCATTCAGACCAGGCAGTAGAGGCCGCTATTGTTTCGAAATTAACCTTGAAATTCCATGACAGGCTATATCTTGCTTGGTCATAACACGTGTGTACGTGTACGCTGCACGTACGTGTGCGCTGCAAGTACACGCTGCACGCTGCTGGAGGTATGGTTGGAATGGAGTAGTGGAATAGTTTTTGACAAATGGAAAGTACGAAACTTTAGGATGATGAATCAATTACTGTTGTCTTTTATTTTGCACTGGGTTTCTTTATTGCTTTGTCTTGTCCTGTCTTGTTGTACTGCAACAAAGTAATTTCCCTACGGGGATATGGTATCTATCCATCCATCCATCCATCCATCCATCCATCCATCCATCCATCCATCCATCCATCCATCCATCCATCCATCCATCCATCCATCCATCCATCCATCCATCCATCTATCCATCTATCCATCTATCCATCTATCTATCTATCTATCTATCTATCTATCTATCTATCTATCTATCTATCTATCTATCTATCTATCTATCTATCTATCTATCTATCTATCTATCTATCTATCTATCTATCTATCTATCTATCTATCTATCTATCGATTCAATTCAAAAAATCTATATTGGCATGAGAAATTTACATTTGCATTGCCAAAGCAGGTGAACAATAAAATAAACAGTGTTATAAAAATAAAAAGTAAATAGGTAAGGTATATATTATAATAATAATGCGAATGAACCTTTGAACACAAAATATCTATACATAATATCAAATGTTAAACTATAAAAGTACTTTAAAAAGTAAAATGTGTGATATTATAAAAATTACAAAAATTACAGTATCTCGTATAAACAGATAAGTTAAAGATACGCTCTAAATACAATGTTTACACATTTTACAAAGTGTTTTTGCATTCTTCGTCAAACCACTTATCGTTAAATTGTTTTTTGTTCTTAGTTTGACTGTTTGAGACCTTCAGGTTTGATTCTAAGGCTGAGATGTCAAATATGTTGTTAAGGCTTTCAACTGCCATGCTGATCCCTTCGTTGTTGCACTGAAAGATTTTGCTTTATGGTGTTCTGGTATGTTTCGACACTGCTCTCCTTCCATCTATAGCATTTGTTTATAGTCTGTAGTTTGTTTGGTTTTAATGCCTCTTGCTTAAGTGTTGATCTATGTAGGTAGGCTGTGATTTTGCTGTGGTCTGATAGTGGTGTTAAGGGGCTGACTGTGAAAGCTCTGAGAGACCCAGGGCTAAGGTCTGTGATCAAATAATCTACAGTACTACTGCCGAGATATGAGCTGTAGGTGTATCTTCCATAGGGGTCTCCGCGGGATCTACCGTTGACGATGTACAGTCCCTGGGTGCGGCACAGCTGTAGTCGTAGTCCATGTTTGTCATGGTTATATCTGGCAGGGAGGCGATGGTCCCGTCTCCTGGTAGGTGTTTATCTCCCTGTGTGCTGTGTCAGACCCCTGTCCCGTCCTGGCGTTGAGCTCACCACAGATTAGAATGACCATGGGCCTGTTGCTCGGGCAGGGTCTCCTCAGGGGATGTGGAGGGCACTAGTGCAGGTTGCAGCTCGTTGCAGCTCGTTGCAGCTCAGCTTCCTGACTTCCTCCATAACTATCATAACATAACATTCCTCCTGACTATCTATCTATCTGTCTGTCTGTCTGTCTGTCTGTCTGTCTGTCTGTCTGTCTGTCTGTCTGTCTGTCTGTCTGTCTGTCTGTCTGTCTGTCTGTCTGTCTGTCTGTCTGTCTGTCTGTCTGTCTGTCTGTCTGTCTGTCTGTCTGTCTGTCTGTCTGTCTATCTATCTATCTATCTATCTATCTATCTATCTATCTATCTATCTATGTTCATGAACATTTACCATAAAACCTTTTTTTTTTAAATTAATGTTTTAAGGACATCTACACACCAAATCTGTAAAAGCAGTGCATGAATTGCATGTTCAGTAACCCATCTAGAGCTGATGATTGGTTGAATTCACCAACATCCAGTGTCTTCAATGCTATTGGATGACTGTTCTCCTACCTGATTGGTGCAATGCAGGGGTCCCCTACCTGAATGGTGCAACACAGGCCAGATCTCCTACCTGATTGGTGCAACGCACGCCTGATGTCCTACCTGATTGGTGCAACGCACGCCTGATGTCCTACCTGATTGGTGCAACACACGCCTGATCTCCTACATGAGTGGTGCAGGCTATCACTGGTCTCCATGCTGACCTGTGATGACTTCATCGTGACCGTTGGCCTACATTAGAGACCAATACAGCTGTAGTATCTGCTGCACAGTCCTTATCGCTTGACTTAATGAGCTTTGAGTTTGGGCAGCTGTCCATACGACTGAGTGCCAAGATAGTGCAGGGACACTGTGTGATCAGCTCCAGTGTAGATATTATATATTAATCTCTCGTATGTTCCTGATAAACATCAGCTGATGTGAAGAGAAGCTCATTTGATGTGTGGCTGGTGTCTGGGTGTTTTATTAATGTCTGGAATGGGATTGATTAGGAAGTTGAATTGGGATATACAAGACTGTCTCCCCCCCGTCCTCTCCTCACAGACCTGTCCGTCTTTCTCTTGTACACCGCACCAATCTGTCTATCCTCAACACTACACAACTGTCTGTCGTACAAACTATCTGTCCCGTCCTACATGCCAAACCTGTCTGTCTACCTGTCTATCTACCTGTCTTTCTTTTCCCCACACTTCACACTGTCTGCCTGTCCTCTATCTCACAATTTAGGTATGATAACAGAATATTAATCGATGATAGTAATAATGGAATATATCTTCAGTGTTCAGTGCAGACCAGACCTTGGGTTACCCCTGCTCCCACAGGCAAGCATAGCAGGGTAAAGGTCACACCATTATTTCATCATATCTCTTGGCTGCCTTCCAAAGCCATGTTCCGTAGTTGTATCTGCTGATGCAGCAATATCAGTCTCCCAGCTAATACGTAGGCTAACAGCACGCATCAGCCAACTAGCAGCACACGTTGCGCAACAGTTGACTCAACATCTACAGAGAGCCAAAAATATACACAGGGGTTGTGTGTGCGTGCATGCGTACGTGCGTTTGTGTGTGTAGTGTATAGAGATGTCTGCATGCAATGTGTAGACTTAGTATACTCGTATACTCAAATACCTATCTGAGTATACAAACCAGATGGAATTGTATTGACTCTATGATTTTCTTTTAAATGTTTATGTGTGTGCATTCATGTGTGTGTCTGTTCATATGTTCGATTGTGTGGGCGACTATGTGTGTGTGTGTGTGTGTGTGTGTGTGAGAGAGAGAGCGACAGTGTGTGTGTGTGTGTGTGTGTGTATGTGTATGTGTGTGCGCGTGCGTGGGTTAGGCTGGAATCTCTTCCTGCATACAAAGTGACGCGTGTTTCAACAGAAACCTGGACTGTCCCATGACCCATATATTCTCAGCATGTACTATGAGCTCCACCTTGAACATTAGTAAGCACCATGACCATTAGTCAGCACCATGACCAGTATAGGCTTGAAAACAAACATTTACATTGCATTGCATTCCCAACAAGACCGTTTATTGCATAAATTGGTGACCAACATATGACTGCACCGTAACCACTACTCAGCATTAATATGTTCTAATGACGTGCGCCTTCACCGGGTCGTCGATGGGAGGATGGAGGAAGGAGGAAGGACAGGTCTGTTGTGCCAGGCACTTCTGCTTCCTACCAGCAGCGGAGAGGCATACGCATATACGCATATACGCCAACGCATACGCATATACACAGACACGGAGAGGGAGAGACCGCTGTCTCTCCCTCTCCGTGTCTGTGTATATGCGTATGTGTTGGCGGCATGGCTTCCAGTTCCCGCTTCCTGATAACGTCATCCATTCAAAACCCCCCTGCCCACACACCTGAGAGCAATCTTCTTCATCATCAGAATGCAGTATACCAACCCTGGTTGTTGTTTATTTACTGTTAGTTCTCGGCAATGCAGACTTTTTGACAAACTTCCTTTGAATATTCTATTTAACTTTGACCGACGTTTGCTAGTCCCTGTTTGCCCTGTGTCCAGTTCAACTCTTTGGCCCCCCATCTGCCTTCCGGTCTACCTGTTTGCCCTGTCCTGCCAGGTCTACTTTTCTTTGCCGGCCTGTCTTACCTGTCAGCCTGTCCCTCAAGCCTGCCTGCTCTACCTTCATGCCCTGACTGCTACTGCTAGTAATCCTGCTTTCATATTGTATGAGAGCTGGGGGAGGGAGGCGGGTGCAGAGTGATTGACACCTTTATTTTATTATTATAAGTGGGCTCCTGATTGGCCCACTTTTTTTTTTTTTGGAAACTAGGAAATTGCCTAGTTTGCCTGTATGGACCCGCCGATGCTGCCTGCTACCTCTCCCACCTGCCTGGCCCACTATACTAGTGTTGTCATGATACCAGAATTATGACTTTGATACGATACCTGCCTTAAATCTCTCGATGCCGATACTTAAACGATACCAAGGCAAACGCCTAAAACATCAGGAACACTGAGTTCCGGCAAGCTGGTGCAATGAGTTTGTGGTCATATTTTCCCTACTGTTGTGTGCAGATTCATCGCCATGAAGGGGGAGACTTTGAATTAATGTCATTTATTTGTAATTATTTTGTGTTCAATGTATGTTATATGTTGGACTTTGTGCTTTCCTTTTTTTTTTTTTTTATACATTTAGGTGTGCTTTTGACAATGAATATGTTTTTTTATATAATTAGTATTATGTAATCGATTACTTTGAATAGTTAAATCCCGGTCAGTGAGTTATAATTTTCTTTGAACTATCTCTATATATTTGCAACCAGATCACTTATTAAAAAGCATTTTTAATAAAAGTCATTTTTACTTTGTGGTTCTGAGACAAATTATACTTTTTGCACAAATTGTTAGTTTCTTCATAGTACATTGTAAGAAATTTCAATCATAATGTGCATTTCCCAACTTAAATATGTCCTTTGACAGCATGGTGTAGTCCTGTCCGTCCGCCGCGTGTGGCGGAGAGCTTAGCGTCGAGAGCAATGTCAAAAGAAGCTCTGCAATGAATGAAGACTGACTCCACATTTGGCGAAGTAGTACATTGAAAATATCCTGTGTTTTGCAGCTAAACAAGTCTTCAAAGTAATATTTTAAGTCTTCTGCCAATCAGTTTACCTGCCTGGGCTCTCTAGGATTATAGCAAGCAAAAAACACAGTCATGTCCTCCACTCTGCTTGGTGAATGAAATAAGCTTCATTCAGTCAAAGGCTATGTGCCATCAGTTTAGAGAGAAAGGGCCTCTGGTTCTCAAATAAAAGCTGAGAGCATATGAGGGAAAATAACTGATGACATGCCCACAATGCCTGCAGGGAGTGAATACAAAGCGCTGCGCACACAACACTGCGGTCCCGCGGTCGCACACCTAAGCAACACATAGGAAATATGGCTCATATATATACTCATTCTTAAAGTACCGGTGCTAATAAAATAAAAGGTAATAAAAATAAAAGGTATTGTACCGTTTTGAATGGCAGGATATTGGGATAGTTCCCTTTAGTATAACCTTTTGGTGATTTACAACACCATGGATTCTGGATTCTGTTTCATGTATTTGGGTTCACTCCCCCCCAGGCAGTAGCAAGACACTATGATACAGTTAGTTATAATTATGACTGTATGTCTTTACTAAAATAGTAAAGACATACATAGAAAATAAATACAGAAAATGTATCATTATCACACAATATGCGACGATGCGAAAGTAGGATAACTACTATATGTACGCACCACCCACTATAACGAACACACACCGTGATCTTACCATACGATAACAATAAAACAATGTGCAATTGTAGGATGACCAACGCACATCCTACCAATATAACACCATCGATGATTATCACACAATGTACAATCATCACTAATCACAATCACTGTACGATAACTACCACAGGGGCAAGTGGCACAGTTGTAGCAAGTCGATTATTTATTCATTTTTTATTTTAAGCATGAAAACAGTTCATGTTCCACACGTAAACGAGGGAGCGAGAATACAGGAGTCCACACGCCGGCCTTGCATGCTGTGTTTTATGTGTTCTGTTCGCTGTTCAGTCCCAAGAGCTTGCAAATACAATAGCTCAAGAAGAATTCTTTGGTTTGTTTGAACCTGCTTGGTGTACCTGAGCGGTAGAACATGGACACAATGAGAGCCAGAAGGGCTGCCAATAACTTTATGATGTTTGATATTATTTATTAGGAGATGTACTCAATCTGTCTGTAGTCAGGCGATTCAAAGATTCAGCCAAAAGGCGTTGGGTTGAAACCCAGCTGGTACCTTTATGTGTGAAGTTGGGTGTCTATTTAGTTGGTTAGTGTACGAGCATGTTCATGTTCTAACACTTGAGTGTACTAGCATGTGAGTTTACCTAGCATGTTAGCATATCTGGAATGTTAAGGTACCATTTTCTTAGTGATCTAGCAGGTAAGAGTACCTAGCATGTAGCGTACCTAGTATGTTAAGGGACTAGACTGTTAGTGTTCTAGCAGGTCAGAGTATACTAGCATGTTAGGTTGCCTAGCATGTAAGTTTACTAGCATGTTAGCGTATCTAGAATATAAAGATACTAGTGTGTTAGTGATCTAGAAAGTTGGTGTACAGGCATGTTATTGTACTATGCTATGCTGTGCTATGACGACCCGTCACCGTTGAAGAGGTACTTTCTAGATGGAAACACGACGTGCCTGGAACCTAACCAAGTCCTGCCATGCTAAGTCGTGGCGAGTTGAGCTGGTACTGTCGGTGGAAAAGGGGAAATTGTCTCATTGAATATATGCCCGGTAAATTGCTGCCTGTATCTTCCCATGATCATGCTCTAAAATTAAATACAATACATTTCTGTCAAGAAGAGTGTCCCAAAATCAATTATTCTTCATCAGGCTCCAACTCACCAAATCATGGGCTGTTGATATCAATCTTCAGCAAGGTTGGAGTTGTGGAGCCTAGAAACGTGGTCGTTACGTAATTGAGCAAGAACTAGATTATTCACTATGGCTAACCTTAACTAACCTAACCTTACCTTCACTAACCCTAATTAACAGCTGATCCTTGGGAGTTGAAAGTCGAAGAAAGTGTGTGTGTGTGTGTGTGTGTGTGTGTGTGTGTGTGTGTGTGTGTGTGTGTGTGTGTGTGTGTGTGTGTGTGTGTGTGTGTGTGTGTGTGTGTGTGTGTGTGTGTGTGTGTGTGTGTGTGTGTGTGAGAGAGATTTTTGTTCATATTAGTACGACCACTCAACTTGACCTTTGACCTTCATGGCCTCTGAGATGTTACTCATTAGCTCAACTCTTCTAGATTAACCCTCTCCAGGGTTAAAGGTCAGAACCCTCGTAGCCAGTTTGTGTAAGTGTGTGTGTGAGGGGCAATTTGAGGAGGTAGAGACAACTAGACTTCAGTTCCTTTCCTCTCTTTCTCTCTTCCTCTCCTCTCCTCCTCTCCCTGACACCTGGAACTAAACTCCTTGAGACACGAGCGATAACTTGTTGATCTTCAGGTCTCCATTGCTTGCAGATTTCAGGAGGTCTGACTGCGTGGGGGAGACATTTTTGAATCAATGACATCAGCATGAACCTTAACCTCATTTCAGACAATCTGTTGAAACCTATTTCTCTTAACATTACTCTCTGACCATGACTCTCTCACCATATCTCTCCCGCCATAACTTTCTTATCATATTTATCTTACCATTACTCTCTTCCCATATCTCGCTCATAATATCTCTTACAGTAGGTCTCATCATATCTGTCTTACCAAAACTCTCTCACCATATCTCTGTTAGCAAAACTCTCAAAATATCTCTCTTACTTTATCTTTCTTACCAAAACTCTCACAATATCTCTCTTACCTTATCTCTCTTACCAAAACCCTCTCACAAGATCTCTTACCCTGACTCCCTTACCAAAACTCTCTCACCATATCTCTCTTACCAAAACTCTCTCACCATAACTCAGGTCTCTTGTCTAAACTTGTAAAGACATTGCACAATTGTTCATGATGTTATATATATTTTTGGTTGACGCGTGCTAGCGGCAAAGGACGTGCTAGCGGCAAAGGACCCGGCGCGAAGCTTCTCTGGGGATAGATCAGGGGAGGAGTGGAGCGTGTGTGTGTGTGTGTGTGTGTGTGTGTGTGTGTGTGTGTGTGTGTGTGTGTGTGTGTGTGTGTGTGTGTGTGTGTGTGTGTGTGTGTGTGTGTGTGTGTGTGTGCGTGTGTGTGTGCGCGCACGCGTGCGTGTGTGCGTGTGTTAAGCTGTGTATAGTTTGTGTGTTATGGTTAGTGTGTATGTGTGTGCATGTTGAGCTGTATAGAGTTTGTGTGTTAGGGTCAAAGTGTGTGTTGGTCTGTTGCTGTATAGTATTATATAACATCTGTCTGTCTCTAGCTTTCTGGCCTGACAGACAGAACCGTCACAACTCTCTGTCACGACAGACAGAACCGTCACAACCCTCTGTCACGACAGACAGAACCGTCACAACCCTCTGTCACGACAGACAGAACCGTCACAACCCTCTGTCACGACAGACAGAACCATCACAACTCTATGTCACGACAGACAGAACCGTCACAACTCTCTGTCACGGCAGACAGTACCAGCACAACTCTCACACACACACACACACACACACACACACACACACACACACACACACACACACACACACACACACACACACACACACACACACACACACACACACACACACACACACCTACACACTGACACACTGACACACTCCCACACCTAAACACACACACACACACACACACACACACACACACACACACACACACACACACACACACACACACACACACACACACACACACACACACACACACACACACACACACACACACACGCGCACACGGCCTGAGTGCTGGTCACTTACTGTCCCTCCAATGGGGGAACTTTGAGCTAGCCTGGCCTGAGTGCTGGTTAGTTATTGCGATAGGGTGTGTTTGCTGTAGTGTGAGAGTGTTTAGCTTGGGCCTGATCTGTTTACACTAGTACAGCTTTTACCCATAGGCCTTCTAGCAGCAGGCCTACAGGTATACTGTTACATAGACTCCTAGCAGAACGCCTACAGGTATGCTGTGACATGAACTCCCAGCAGCACTCCTACAGGTATGCTGTGATAATGATGTCCTCCTGTCAATCATCCACCCAGCATACACCCTGAATGGTTCCCCAGGAACAGCCCAAGATTTCTCACTCCACCTGTCTGTGGCTCCACATGTGTGAAGCTCCACTTGGCTGTTGGCTTCCTTTTCTTGTTTGGACACACACACACACACACACACACACACACACACACACACACACACACACCTACACCCACCCACCCATCCACCCACCCACCCACACACACACACCTACACACCTACACCCACCCACCCACCCACCCACACACACACACACACACACACACACACACACACACACACACACACACACACACACACACACACACACACACACACACACACACACACACACACACACACACACACACAAGGCCTGAGTGCTGGTCACTTACTGTCCCTCCAATGGGTGAACTTTGAGCTAGCCTGGCCTGAGTGCTGGTTAGTTATTGCGATAGGGTGTGTTTGCTGTAGTGTGAGAGTGTTTAGCTTGGGCCTGTTCTGTTTACACTAGTACGGCTTTTACCCGTAGGCCTCCTAGCAGCAGGCCTACAGGTATACTGTTACACTCCTAGCAGAACGCCTACAGGTATGCTGTGACATGGAGTCCCAGCAGCACTCCTACAGGTATGCTGTGACATGGAGCCCCAGCAGCACTCCTACAGGTATGCTGTGACATGGATACCTGGCAGCATGCCTCCAGGTACGACTGTTACCTAGCCTCCTAGGCCTACGCCCCTCCCCCTAGCAGCACACCTAAACCCCTCCTCCTAGCCGGCTTATTAGCAGATAGTCATTCACTCCCAGCAATGTCTTCAAAGGTCTGTCTGTGTCCATAGGTATGTCTGTTTCCTGGTCTATCGGTCAGTCTGTCTCTGTGTATGTCTGTCTCTGGGTCCGTCTGTCTCTGGGTGTGTCTGTCTATGGGTCTGTCTGTCTCTGGGTTCGTCTGTCTCTGGGTGTGTCTCTCTGCCAGTGTATTCGTGCAGCCGCCCGCCGACTGTGGCCAGCGTGGACTCTGTGATGGGAGGGTCTCCCTGGAGCGCCTGATACGTCTAGGGCTCATCCCTGCTTATCAGACCACATGGAGGAGGGAGAGGGAGGGAGAGGCAGGGCGGTCATACCGGGTAATGAGTGTTTGCCATGTGGCGGTGGGAGCTGAGTCACGTCCGAGCCCCACCTGCTGAGACGTGTTTGAACAGAACTTAAACAGCCTGTTGTCTAATGATTCATCTGAGAGACATTGCGCCGTTTAAAAATAGATTGAAGCCCTCGGACTGGTTGAGTGACCCGGCTCTCCTCTGGCTGTCAGGTCAGACAGACAGGTAGGCAGACAGACGGACGGACAGACGTGTTGGTGGTCAAACAGGTGGACAGACTGACTGACAGACGGGTAGGTATTCATGCAGGCACTCAGACGGAAGGGTAGACAGTCAGATAGGCAAACAGAGATGGTAGACGACAAACAAGTACAGGCACGCATGGTATGGCAGACAGACAGGTATAGCAGGGGGTCAGACTGGGAGGCAGTCTAACACGTAGACAGAGAGACAGACAGGTTTGGAAAAAGACAGGCAGGCTGCAGCCAGACACACAGGTAGGCACAGCAGTTCTCATTAGGCAGACAGGCCAGTTGTCAAACAAGGCAAACCAACAGCAAGAGAGCAGGTTTATAAATAGATTTAGTGCGTGATCGCTGATGGACCCGACTTCAACCCTTTCCCAGATACCACTGCAAGGCTGAACACTTCACCCAACACTTCATAGTATTATCATAGCAGGTTATATATTATATGTCATGTCACTTTGCTTGACATGCAGTGTAATGAAACCTTGTAACCATTGTTGTCTTAACGTTACATGGCACTGTACTTAACATATGGTATAATAAAAGGTTACGATAAACATTGTTGTATTTTTCATTACACTGTGCTTTTATCCCACCTCATTTCACTGTACTTAACATACAGTGTTGGGAAACGTTATGAATAATATTGTTATTATAACTATTGTTATTATAAACATGTCATTACAATTGATCGCTCTTATCTCCTCTATGGGAGATTGATTTATCATGATTTTATTGAAACCACATCAATGTCTCTTCTAAGTGTAGCGCTGGAATTCGTATTGATTCGTCGGAAAAGGGTCGAAAACAATTCTCAAGTAACATGCATTAGCTTCATGATAACATTGATTTTGACATGCATTAGGTGCATTATAACATTAATTATAACATGCATTAGGTTGATTATTACAAATCTGTATTTAGTATATGCAATGTATTATATACTATATTATATATAGGCTTGTATATGTATAATATAGTATATTATATTTATTATTACTATACTATATATATCAACTCTATA
Organism: Gadus chalcogrammus; assembly: GCF_026213295.1. Taxonomy (NCBI): domain Eukaryota; kingdom Metazoa; phylum Chordata; class Actinopteri; order Gadiformes; family Gadidae; genus Gadus; species Gadus chalcogrammus. Next base: position 20,543,352 of record NC_079425.1, on the reverse strand, counting down.
ATATATTATACTATATTATATAGATATTGTGGAGTTGATGATGGCGGGTTTAAGCAGCCTCCCCAGCCCAAGTCAGGCTATTGGCCCCTGGGGCTGGGGGAGGCTGCACAGCTTTTGCACATTGAGCAATCAATGGTCACAGGTTAAACCAGCCATCGCCACAGACCTCTGGAGGGATCTCCTTTCCTGCATGGCAACAAGGAGCGCCAGGTCATGGATCATTCTCAACAAACTTTTAATTAAACCAGTTTTCCAACACCACCACTTCCTGGTCTGAGGAGCCCAGTATGCGACCTAGGATGCTGCCATGTAGCAATGTCTGGTAACACTTTATAATAAGGTGCCATAATAAATAGCAAACTACTCATTACCTAATCCTTTGTTAATATTTGTCAATTGTTACTAAAATATCTATTTGGCACAAGTTAATAGTTTCTTCATCAGTAATTAAATATTAGTTGTTTGCATAACCCTAACCCTAACCCTAACACACAGCCCTAACCCTAACCATAACACACGGCCCTAACCCTAACACACGACCCTAACCCTAACACACAACCCTAAGGGTTAGGTAATGACTAGTTTGCTATTTATTATGGCACCTTATTATAAAGTGTTACCCAATGTCTTTGTCTCAGATATATTATGTTATAATTATTATACGCATATACTATATTGTATATATTGTTATACTGGTAATATACTACATATTCTATCTAAACTATTACATTTAGTATGTATCACATATTGTATACTATGTTGTATTACATATATTTGTATATATATTACACATATAGCATATGTGATACATATTTATTACATATAACATATACACACACACACAATGTGTTTATTCACACTGTGTATTTATATATGAATGGAATTATGAACATCTTGAATGAAGAGTCAACAGACAGGTCAACATTTATAATTACATTTTTATTTTACAATACATATTCCCAAGACACTTATAAAAAAACCAGGCCACCACTGAGAAATGCCGCCCAGCAACATTTACGCCAACCATCAGATCTGTGGAAAAATGGTGTCTGCAAAGCTGCGTCAGAATAATATCAAGACGTTGCTGTTTACAACCTTACAGGTTATCAATTCTCTTCTGAACATTAAAATATCCCCCCCCCCATGCAAATAACCAACATGCGGTTCTGTTGAGTAAAAGCAGTAGAAAATTTAAATATAGAAAAAACTGCAGTGCCAAGATCCTGAAGTTTGTGTGCGAAAGAGAGAGACAGCCAGAGTGTGTGTGTGTGTGTGTGCTGGATAGGCAAGTGTGCAGAGTCCGCTCGGCCAGCAGTGCATCTGGCTGCCCCCGCCTACCTTCCTCTAACAGACATGCTTTTTTTATGTTTGCCGATTATTGACCAGCAGCAAGTAGGACCCCACACACACACACACACACACACACACACACACACACACACACACACACACACACACACACACACACACACACACACACACACACACACACACACACACACACACACACACACACACACACAGGAGAGAGTGTCTCTTCTCAGTGAGTCCACTTGGTGTGACAGAGTTCAGAGTCTCTTCCAGAACTGTCCAACCGTGGAGGAAGAGGAAGAGGCGTGAAGTGTACTAAGGAAAAAATATATAATCAACTAACCAAAGCTTGTCGAGTTTCAGCCAGTAACTTATTCACTTATCAAGAGTTGATCAAATGTATATAAAATAGTTCCATCCATACAACGGCGAACACAAAAAAAAGGCGGTTCCATGTTCACAGCGGTTACTCCCCCCTTCCCTCCATAATAAAAAAAACGGACCAATCGTCACGTAGCGGCGCTTCACTGGCTGTGGTTGTTAGCGTCGCCGTTGGCGGGGCTGGCCCCGGCGGGCGCCGCGCCCGCCGGCTGCACGTTGTCGGCCAGGTTGTGGGCGTGCTCCAGGAAGAGGTCCTTGAGCACGCTCAGCTCCTTGCTCAGCAGCTTGATCTTGGCCTCCAGACGCTCGTTCTCCTCCTTCAGCTCGTTGACGCGCTGCTGCGTGTCCTGCGCCTTCTGCTTGCTGCGCATGCGACTCTTCTTCACCGCCAGGTTGTTGCGCTCGCGCCGTTGCCGGTACTCGTCGCTGTCCTTCTCCGCCGAGGGCTTCTTCATCCTGCCGGTGGGCGTGGCTGTGCCCCCTGCTGCGGAGCGAGGGGCTGGGTCCGGCGGGGGCGCCTGCTGCCGCTGCTGTGGTCGTGGTCGCCGGGGGGCTGAGGCAAGGGGCGAAGCCGGTGGGGCGCGGCGTGCCTGGCTCTGGATGACGCTCACGCCGTTAGGTTGCGTTGTAGGGGGGTTCTGATGGGGAGGTCTGCTCGTGTGGATCCACCACCTTCTGGCGCTGGTGATACAAAACCACTAGCACTGGTTGATGGGTGACGAGGGGGCCGGGTGAGGCTGTCTACATGTGATGGAAAAGGAGAAAAGAGAGATGTTGGTTATCGTTACCATAGAAACATCAAGCTCTGTTGCTGCAAGTAATAGCTATGGCTAAAACAACAAAAAACTATTGTCCCTTATATTCCTTCAAGAACCACACTGCTCAATGATACCATGATGTTTACCTATTAGCCCCGGTGAAAAAAAATTACACCGTATTCTAATTTGATCTCGCCTGTTATCTCGCGAGGAATGTTAATTAAGGGAGGCATTGCGCCGTGGTGGTAATTAAGCCCGCCTTTCTGATTGGTCCACGGGTTACTATGTTGCCTGTCAGCTGTGCGCATGTGCTTCTCCCTGTTGCATGAGGATTGCATCATCGCAGCTCTGCTTTGTGTGGAAGAGGGAAACTCCGAAGTCTATTAGCGCGATCTTATTGTCACCTTATTTTACAGAATAATAACACTGCGGCACGATGGTAGCCTGGACAACAGCTTATTAGCTAACTTATTAAATAACTTATTGTGTTGGACATTTAAGATGAGATCGCTCGAAAGTAAAACTAACTTTTCGCCCGTATGACGTGCTCCTCGTTTTACGTCTAACCCTCCTCGTCTCCAACAGCCTGATCTTGTAGACATTTAACGTTAGTGAACACATATAAACGTCTGTATAGCCTGACGAGGTTACATCAGATGAACCTTGAGGGACTAACGTTAAGAGTCCCCAGCTAGCAGCTAGCTGCTAGCATCCCACTCAGCGCGCATTCCTAACAGTCTATTACTGTCTCGCTTAGTATGACCATTCATAGTTTTTATCTGAAGCTTACCGTCTAGTGGCGGAGTGTTTCAGTCTGACTGTCCAATCCGATTTAAATTTGATTCAGATTCCTCTATTCGGTCTGGGACTTGAACTCGCCGTGTTGTTGTTTGGAACAGAGAGGTGTGTTCGGTGCGATTGCGAAATCTCCTTCACCATGTAGGGCAATATCCACGGTGAGCCAATCAGAGAGAAGCACACGGCAGAATGACGCAATCTTGCCTGAAAGACAGCTACAAGGACCAATAGAGAACTGTATTATTTTTTATTTAACGTTATGTAAAATATATCAAACGAAAAGTGCATTCCTTCTGAAGACGAACCACGCTCAAAATGTACCCGTTCATGTAAAGGTTTACTTGGACTTGGGGTTTCTTGTAAAGGCTGACTGTGACTAGGGTTGATAAAATCGGTTTTATTGTAAAGGATGACATGGACAAGGGTTTATAAAATATTTTTCATGTAAAGGATGACTGGGAATAAGGTTTATAAAAATATTTTTCAAGTAAAGGATGACTAGGACTAGGGTCATTACAATAGTATTCATGTGAAGGCTTATTGGGTCTAGGGTCAGGGTTTTATAAAATGGCTACTGGGACTAGGGTTAGTAAAAAGGTTAATTTAAATGCATACTGGGACTAGGGTTAATAAAAAGTGTATTTGAAAGGCCTACTGGGACTAGGGTTGATAAAAAGGTTTATGATAGGTTTAAATATGTACTAGTGTTAGTAAAATATGGTTTAATGTAATGGCTTACTGGGACTATAGGGTTATTAAAACATGTATAATAAAAAGTCTTACTGGGTCTAGGGTTATTAAAACATGTTTAATGTAAAGGCTTACTGGGACTAGGGTTACTACAATATTGGTCATGTCAAGGTTTTCCTGGGACTAGGGTTAGGGTTAGGGTTTTCCTGGGACTAGGGTTAGGGTAAGTAAAAAGATATTTAATTTCAAACCTATTGTATAAACCCTAACTGTAAACCGGGTTAGGGTTTATACAATAGGTTTTATTATAAAGGCTAAGTGTTAAAATATTTGTGATCGAAATGCTTACTGAGACTGTGGGGTTAGTAAAAAATACGTTTCTCTAGAGGGCACATCGTCATAATTTATTGTATGAAGGGGCACCAGAGGGCACCCATTCATTTTTTTCACATGTAAAGGGCAGCCAATAAGGCACTTTCTCTCATCTTCACCTCTCTAGAGGGCACTTTTTCAACCATGGAGGCACGAGGGGGGGGCGATTGCCCCCCCCTTGCCTACCCCCCCACCCTGTGTCCGCCACTGGGACTATGGTTATTAAAATAGTTTTAATGTAAAGGCTGACTGGGACTAGGGTTATTAAAGGCTTACCGGGACTAGGGTTAGGGTTATTAAAATAGTTTTCACGTAAAGGATGACTGGGACTAAGGTCAGGGTTGATAAAAATGGGTTTTATGTTAAGGCTGACTAGGACTATAAAATTGGTTGTAAAGGCTTACTGGGACTAGGGTCGGTGAAATTGGTTTTCCTGTAGAAGCTTACTCAGACTAGGGTTGGTAAAAAAAGGTTAATTTAAAGGCTTACTGTCTGGGACTAGGGTTAATCCAAAATTTAATTTATAAGATTCCTGGGACTATAGGGTTAGTAAAAAAGGGTTTCTTGTAAAATTGGTTTACTGGTACTAGGGTTATTAAAATAGTTTTCACGTAAAGGATGACTGGGACTGGGGTCAGGGTTGATAAAAATGGGTTTTAATGTTAAGGCTGACTAGGACTATAAAATAGGTTTAAATGTAAAGGCTTACTTGGACTTGGGTTGGTAAAAAAGGTCAATGTAAAGGCTTACTGGGTCTAGGGTTATTAAACGTGTTTAATATAAAGGCTTACTGGGAGGGGTTATCAAAACATGTTTAATATAAAGGGCTTACTGTGTCTAGGGTTATAAAAACATGTTTAATATAAAGGCTTACTGTGTCTAGGGTTATAAAAACATGTTTAATATAAAGGCTTACTGTGTCTCGGGTTATAAAAACATGTTTAATATAAAGGCTTATTGGGTCTAGGGTTATTAAAACATGTTTAATGTAAAGTCTTACTGTGTCTAGGGTTATAAAAACTCGTTTAATATAAAGTCTTACTGGGTCTAGGGTTATTAAAACATGTTTAATGTAAAGTCTTACTGTGTCTAGGGTTATTAAAACATGTTTAATATAAAGTCTTACTGTGTCTAGGGTTATTAAAACATGTTTAATATAAAGTCTTACTGTGTCTAGGGTTATTAAAACATGTTTAATGTAAAGTCTTACTGTGTCTAGGGTTATAAAAACATGTTTAATATAAAGTCTTACTGGGTCTAGGGTTATTAAAACATGTTTAATGTAAAGGCTTACTGTGTCTAGTGTTATAAAAACATGTTTAATATAAAGTCTTACTGGGTCTAGGGTTATTAAAACATGTTTAATGTAAAGGCTTACTGGGACTGGGGTTAGAATAAGTAAAAAATATATTTAATTTCAGACCTATTGTATAAACCCTAAACTTACACCCAGTAGGGTTAGCATTTATAGAATAGGTTTACTTTTTATATAAAGGCTAACTGGGAGTATCATATGGGGTTAGTAAAATACGTCTTAATGGCAATGTATAGGATAATGGGACTAGGGTTGTTCAAATTGTTATGATGTGAAGGCTTACTGGGACTAGGGATAATAAAATAGGTTTTCATGTGCAGGTTTCTTGGAACTATTGTTATTAAAATAGTTTTAATGTGAAGGCTGACTGGGACTAGGGTTATTAAAGGCTTACTGGGACTAGAGTTAGGCTCAGGTTATAAAAGTTAGGCTAGGGTTATAAAAACATGTTTAATATAAAGGCTTATTGGGTCTAGGGTTATTAAAACATGTTTAATGTAAAGTCTTACTGTGTCTAGGGTTATAAAAACTCGTTTAATATAAAGTCTTACTGGGTCTAGGGTTATTAAAACATGTTTAATGTAAAGTCTTACTGTGTCTAGGGTTATTAAAACATGTTTAATATAAAGTCTTACTGTGTCTAGGGTTATTAAAACATGTTTAATATAAAGTCTTACTGTGTCTAGGGTTATTAAAACATGTTTAATGTAAAGTCTTACTGTGTCTAGGGTTATAAAAACATGTTTAATATAAAGTCTTACTTGGTCTAGGGTTATTAAAACATGTTTAATGTAAAGGCTTACTGTGTCTAGTGTTATAAAAACATGTTTAATATAAAGTCTTACTGGGTCTAGGGTTATTAAAACATGTTTAATGTAAAGGCTTACTGGGACTGGGGTTAGAATAAGTAAAAAATATATTTAATTTCAGACCTATTGTATAAACCCTAAACTTACACCCAGTAGGGTTAGCATTTATAGAATAGGTTTACTTTTCATATAAAGGCTAACTGGGAGTATCATATGGGGTTAGTAAAATACGTTTTAATGGCAATGTATAGTATAATGGGACTAGGGTTGTTCAAATTGTTATGATGTGAAGGCTTACTGGGACTAGGGATAATAAAATAGGTTTTCATGTGCAGGTTTCTTGGAACTATTGTTATTAAAATAGTTTTAATGTGAAGGCTGACTGGGACTAGGGTTTAAAGGCTTACTGGGACTAGAGTTAGGCTCAGGTTATAAAAGTTAGGCTAGGGTTATAAAAACATGTTTAATATAAAGGCTTATTGGGTCTAGGGTTATTAAAACATGTTTAATGTAAAGTCTTACTGTGTCTAGGGTTATAAAAACTCGTTTAATATAAAGTCTTACTGGGTCTAGGGTTATTAAAACATGTTTAATGTAAAGTCTTACTGTGTCTAGGGTTATTAAAACATGTTTAATATAAAGTCTTACTGTGTCTAGGGTTATTAAAACATGTTTAATATAAAGTCTTACTGTGTCTAGGGTTATTAAAACATGTTTAATGTAAAGTCTTACTGTGTCTAGGGTTATAAAAACATGTTTAATATAAAGTCTTACTGGGTCTAGGGTTATTAAAACATGTTTAATGTAAAGGCTTACTGTGTATAGTGTTATAAAAACATGTTTAATATAAAGTCTTACTGGGTCTAGGGTTATTAAAACATGTTTAATGTAAAGGCTTACTGGGACTGGGGTTAGAATAAGTAAAAATATATTTAATTTCAGACCTATTGTATAAACCCTAAACTTACACCCAGTAGGGTTAGCATTTATAGAATAGGTTTACTTTTTATATAAAGGCTAACTGGGAGTATCATATTGGGTTAGTAAAATCAATTTTAATGGCAATGTATAGGATAATGGGACTAGGGTTGTTCAAATTGTTATGATGTGAAGGCTTACTGGGACTAGGGATAATAAAATAGGTATTCATGTGCAGGTTTCTTGGAACTATTGTTATTAAAATAGTTTTAATGTGAAGGCTGACTGGGACTAGGGTTATTAAAGGCTTACTGGGACTAGAGTTAGGGTTATTAGAATAGTGTCCTGTAAAGGCTTCCTGGGACTAGGGTTAGGGTAATTAAAATAGTTTTCCTGTAAAGGCTTCCTAGGACGGTTAGTAAAATAGGTTTTCATGTAAATGCTTACTGGGACTAGGGTTAATAAAAAAGGTTTTCAGGTAAAGGCTTACTTGGACTAGGGTTAGGGTTGGTAAAATCGTCTATCATGTATAGGCTTACTGCCTCAGATCATCCACAGGACTAGCAGGTCAAACAACCTTATCAGCTGACTGTTAATCATTGACTCCTGGCAATTTCTCTCCACCCACACACACACACACACACACACACACACACACACACACACACACACACACACACACACACACACACAACACACACACACACACACACACACACACACGGTCAGATAGAAAGGCAGGAAAAGAGGGGGTCAGAGAGAAGGTAAAGAGATAGAGTTAGGAACTAGCCAGCAATTTCTCTCAAGCCACTGTAACATTATAATTGTATCATAATGCAGGGTCTGATTCATGATTAACGTCATTATTTCAGCATAAAGGTCTTTACCAGGTCTTAATGTAGACTTTAGCATGCTTTCTCTTGTAGCACTTAGGGTGCCTAGATATTGTAGATTTGTAGGGATAGCTTAATATTAGACCATTTGGTACCATTTTGAAGCTAAATTACTGACTCTAAATGGACAATGTTATTGTTTGACCGTCCCATAGTTACCTACACAAACCAATTAAGATAGGTAGGCCTATATCTATCAATCGCCAACACTAAATTATAGGCATATTAATGATTCTGTTACAAAGTTAATGCTGCCATGCTTTGTTGATCATTTGTTTGTTTGTTTCGGTTGTTGAGCATTTGTTAATTGTTTATAATTGTTCAGCCCAACATTTAAGCGTAAATGTATATTCAACTCCTTAGGTCACTCTTACTCATCTCTCCTCTTGATGTCTGTCTGTCAGTCTCTCTCAAGATTCAAGATGCATAGCACTCTAAAACTAATGTTAACATTCTTCCCCCCCCCACCCCCCCCCTCACTCTCTCTCTCTCTCTCTCTCTCTCTCTCTCTCTCTCTCTCTCTCTCTCTCTCTCTCTCTCTCTCTCTCTCTCTCTCTCTCTCTCTCTCTCTCTCTCTCGCTCTCTCTCTCTCGCTCTCTCTCTCTCTCTCTCTCGCTCTCTCTCTCTCTCGCTCTCTCTCTCACTGTGGATTTCCTGCGGCTATCGACAGAGGGAGCTGACAGTCCATGTGTCTCTCCGCCGTATAGTCGCAGCGTCGTCCTCTGTAAACCGCTACTCTAGTCACACACACAAGCTGCATTCAAAATAAATGTTATTAATCATAAATGGGTCAGTGCATTAAATATACCAAAATGAATAACACAGAGGATATAACAAATTGGGGTTTGCGTAAACCTCCAAATAGCTCCCCTTGTCTCGGAGCCATGAAGAGGCACAGCGTGCGTGAGAGACAATTCGCACACGCAGACGCATCTATTGTGAGTCGTGCGTCCTTTATCATCCCGGGTATCTTTCTATATGTTTCATTTCCCTACTTCCAAGTGCTGGAGCTCACGACACGGGCGACAGTTGTGGCTGCATGCGTAATTAATCAGGAAGGTGTGCTGATAAAGAGCGCAGACGGGCTACCTGCTGGGGGTCGTTCTCACTAACCACGCTCTCTTCGTGTCCTGGGGCAATTCAAGTGTCTTTTGTGACACTTGAGTTTTATATCAAAACGGTGGGCTCCTCATCACATTTTAGTGCACAAATGTGTACAACGCTAAAGTACACTTGAGTCCATTTCTTGAGGGCTGATACATAATCAGTCAGACACCCTAAAATAAATAAAGTAAATAAAAGGTTTGCAGACTAAAACTGAAAGTCAAAATGACCAGCGTGATATAAACGTTTCATGCAGCACCAATAAAAGTGACAATGTCTGAACTCCATTGTATATTAAAATTAGAACACAAATCAACATATGTGAAACAACGTGCACATATTTTAACCACAAAAATGTCCAGTTGAAGCTGCGGGGCTGCGCGCTGTTCCCCCCGCTGTGCGCCCGCCCCGCTGTGCGCCAGCCCGGGTATAAAGGGGAGGTCGCGGGGCGTTTTGACAGTTCTGCGGCTTGGAGGCTCTAGGTGACAGTCAGTATATTAGACTTCCCGAAGAGAGAAGAAGAAACCGTCTGCTACAACCTGTTGACTGTTGTGAGTTGAGACGCGCTTCTCGCTTGTTTCTTATAGGAGCGTGAGAAGGTTCAGGACCTGTACTTTGCTCTCCTCCACCGGCCACAGCGGCTTTCAATCGCATACCGGAGCAAGCTGGATTCCCGGAGTTCTTCACCATGTGTGGCGGGGTTTAGGTACTCAATGGAGCACGCTAACTTGTACGAGGTCGCCCCTCGGCCGCTGATGACCCCCGTCGCCCCGCACAGCACCTGCTACAAAGACCCCCCGCAGCAGGGCGACTTCCGCCACATCAGTGAAATCTGCGACAATGAGAACTCTATCGACATCAGCGCCTACATCGACCCCTCGGCCTTCAACGACGAGTTCCTGGCAGACTTATTTCACCACAACTCCAAACAGGAGAAGCTGCGACTGATGAACGGCGAGTACGAGTACAACCAGGGCAGCAGCGGTCACCCGGGCCCCCCGCCGCACCAACAGCACCAACAGCACCAGCAGCAACATCAGCAGCAGCAGGTGTACCCGGGTCACCCGGGCTACCTGGACTCATCCAAACTGGAGCCCGTGTTCGACAGCCTCTCCACCAGGATCAGACCGGTGGCCATCAAGCAGGAGCCCCGGGACGACGATGACATGAGCCAGTCCATCGCGCCCAACTACCCTCATCACTCCCACCACCCCCATAACCCCCAGCACCTCCCGCACCTCCAGTACCAGATTGCGCACTGTGCGCAAACGACCATGCACCTCCAGCCCGGGCACCCGACGCCGCCGCCGACCCCCGTGCCCAGCCCGCTGCAGCAGCAGCACAGTGGGGTGACCGCGGCGCACATGAAGATGCTGGGTGGCGGCGAGCGGATCAAGAAGAAGCGCGTCGACAAGAACAGCCCCGAGTACCGCATGAGGAGGGAGAGGAACAACGTGGCCGTGAGGAAGAGCAGAGACAAGGCCAAGATGCGCAACGTGGAGACGCAACACAAGGTGGTCGAGTTGGCGTCCGACAACGATAGGCTGCGCAAACGAGTGGAGCACCTGACCCGGGAGCTGGACACGTTAAGGGGCATCTTCCGACAGCTCCCTGACGGCTCCTTTAAACCCATGGGCAGTTGTCAGTGAAGCCGGACTATAAACATTTTGGACTTACATGAACATTTGATGACACATACTTGTATAGTTGGACACTGCTAGATCCTGAGGAGGAATCAAAAGTGCGCAACAGTTGTTGAGGGTCAGGCAGCTGAGAATACATGTGCCTTTCTAACACACAATAAGCTCATCCCCGCGTCTACACGGTGGACTTAAAGTCGTCTTGTGCCTTTTTGTATAAAATGGTGTGATTTGTCACGCTGGACTTATATCCGTGCAGCTAAAGCGGGACACGGTCATTTAAACCACAACCGTCGCCTGTTTGGGGTGCAAGTTACCAACAATTTCTCTCTACATTCTCTTTATAGCGCTGTACAATTCACAATGCTTAAAGACTCTCTTCATATGTCTGTGTGTGTTATTTACATCAATAACTGCAGTTTATTGAACAATAGGCCCATATTCCATGGTACACAATATATCCACTTGTTGCGGTCTGCAGAATGCCCAAAACAGACCCGAGATCAGCTGTGGTATACCTGCGCAACCTGCTGTGTGCGCTAAATGTCGTCCAAACGCGTTAACGCGGCAAAATGAAGCAAATTGTATTTTTCCAGAATGTCTTACGGTTACTGATCTTCGAGTCGTGGACCGTCGTTGACTATTTATGTGTTGCCGATCAGAGGGGAACGCGAGAGGGCTTCTATGCAACGCGTTCACCTGTGAGTCCGCGCTGTGCACCGTCCGAGGGAACCACCGCCCTTCTCTGTGCCTTCAACCTTTTATGTGCTCTGAACGCTTTAGATTCATCTCGAACTCATTTTAGAGTAAGAAATCAAAGACAAGGAAGCACTTTGCCAGTTACGCCAATGTTATACCAATGTTTCGATATGTCTCAATTGTAAAATACAGCTATATATTTGTTTATGTGTGTGTATTCACCAAACATGTCTACATAATTGTAATAAAAAGTGCCCATTTTACTTGGCTTGTCCTGAATCGGTTTTATACTCCTGGTTATTTATTTCTATGTCAGAAATGAAAAAGTCGATAAAACCCAAATATTGATTAGCACATTATTACATTATAAATGCTTTAAGATATAGCCCATGGGGATTCATTAAGATACATGCAATCAAAGGTTTAGGGTAGACAGATCATTTTAAAATAGTCTTCAGATAAAGTAGGTACAATTAAATACAAACTAGCATTAGTATAAGTCATATTCCTGTCGTCTCTTGTTCTCATTAAATACCGCAAAGCATCTGTGCTCTAACACATAATCCTTCACCCACATCTCTCTATCTCGCTGCCTTATCTATTCTATCTCTGTCTTCTCCTGCCATACCTCCACCTTTCTCTCTCTAACCATCTCTCCATCCCTCATCTTCATCTATATCTGCCATTATAGTGTGCAGGCTTCACACCATCGAAAACAAACAGTTTGGTGTCAAAAAGCCTGAGAAATACAATTGAATCTGTTACTCGTCTCCCTCTCTTACTCTCTCTCTCTCTTAGACTCTCTCTCTCTTAGACTCTCTCTCTCTCGCTCTCTCTCTCTCTGTAAGACAGACAGATTTAAGGATAGACTGTGTAGTTATGTACCCATAGTATGTGTGTAAATGTATATGTATGCGTGTGAACTAGACCTGTCCTCACTTCCAACAGAGAAGTGAGGACCCTCTCCCCAGCTGACAGCTCTCCAGACGGGACCAGCCAAGGCCCTGGTAACAGGAACCATGTGACCCAAACCCTGGTAGCATGTACCACGTGACCTGGACCGTGGTAACTAGGAACTATGAGACCCGTATCCTGGTATCATGAACCATGTGAGTTTTCCAGCGGGACCCACCATAGAGAGAGTCACTTTCTTATGATTTGCATATTGTTTGTATCAAAATTGACATTGACATGAATGGCATTTAGCAGACGCTTTTATCCAAAGCGACTTACGATCCGTACATTTGTCAGCAGGAAGGGAATATATCGCAATCAGTACAGTTAGGACAAATGCCAAGTAGTCACAATTGATAGGTTAACCCATTCCCCTTATGCAGCACAGATGGCTAGGATAAGATGCTACACGATGCTAAGTACTATTTTTTTTTTTTAAGTGCCAGAACGTCCAAAATACAGTAAGTGAGGCTCTTGCCAAAGCAGGGGTGCGACTCTGCAGTCCTGACATCGGCAGGGAGTTTGTTCGACCATTGCGGCGCCAAAACAGAGAAGAGTTGTGACTCTGCTGTGCGACCTTTGCTTGCTCTTAGCGATGGCGGTACCAGTGCTGAGGTCGTTGGGCGGAGAGCTCCAGCCCGGGTGCGCCGTCTGACCCACGCTTGGAGGTAGGCAGGGTCAGGGGCTTGTAGGCCAGTGTCTTGAATCTGATGCTAGCTACTACAGGGAGCCAGTGGAGGTCTCAGAAGAGGGGGAGGGTCACATGACATACACAAACGTGTGTTAACGAAGTTGTTGAACTCCATGTTGACAATATAATGATGATGGTTTGTTACCTGTAGAGTACACTGACCTTTACCAGATAAAACTAAATGTTTAGAATCGACCAGGACCTCCAGGTGATGGTTCCTTACCTGTTGAGATAACTCCGCTACCTACAGTTTGACTAGTTCACCGAATTAAATGAGCGTTTACTAGAAAACCTCCGGAACATGTGAATGGAGGCAAAGACACAACCATAAAACAATGCTATGTTTTTCATCTGACTTATGCCACTGGCGCTTCATAGCACCAGAGCAACGCACCTCTACAATCTTGCATTTGGAGTGTGAAAACAACAGATGCGTAGTGAAGACTACTCTGTTTGCTTGTGCTTTTCTTATTACATTATACATTCCCACTATGTACTTTTCCGTTCTAATTCACTATTCTGTCAGTTGTAGCGTGCTGCGGGTGCTGGACTGGATGCCTGGACTCTCCTCATGGATAACCGGCCAGAACCCCATCACCATTTTAATATGATGTACATGTATTTACCTGTATGCCATTTGTGGCACCCATTGCACTCCTGACCATCCCTGGAAGAAGGGATCCCCTACACTGCGTTTCTTCTCAAGATTTCTTCCTTGCCGATTCAAGGGAGTTTTTTCTTGCCCGTGTGGGGGCATGGGTAAAGGGGGGTGTCACAAATATTTGGCCTGTTAAGCCCTTTGAGACTGTAATGGTGATTAAGGGCTATATAAATAAAATTGAATTGAATTGAATTGAGTCACACAGTATCGTATTTTAGCTTGTGTGTGTGTGTTTGTTTGTGCATCTGTTAGTGTGTGTGTGTGTGTGTGTGTGTGTGTGTGTGTGTGTGTGTGTGTGTGTGTGTGTGTGTGTGTGTGTGTGTGTGTGTGTGTGTGTGTGTGTGTGTGTGTGTGGGTGCACTCGCCGCCTGTATCCGTGTGTGGGTCTGTGTGTGTTTGTGTGTTTGTGTGTGTACACAGGAGTAAACCCATCTAACTTCTGTGTTTGGATGAGTCCATCTGCTGCTGTGAGAGAGAGAGAGAGAGAGAGAGAGAGAGAGAGAGAGAGAGAGAGAGAGAGAGAGAGAGAGAGAGAGAGAGAGAGAGAGAGAGAGAGAGAGAGAGAGAGAGAGAGAGAGAGAGAGAGGGAGAGAGAGAGAGAGAGTTGTCTCAGAGACAAAGGTTGGCCAGTTCCTGCTATGGCTGGAACACATTACTTTGCTCTGTTCCTGCTCTTACCCCTGGCCTTCTCTCTCCCTCCCTCCCCCCCCCCTCCCTCCCCCCTTAATCCCAGAGGAGATACAGTGATGAAGAGCAGTGGTCAGGGTCCCAGGGGGCTACAGGCCGATGTGTCGTGTTTAGGAAGTCATTCACTCATGGGGGTGGGGGGGGTGGGGATGTCTTGGATCAGATGACTTTTACATTTTTAACTGAACTGAGTGTCACTGAAAGCCAAAGATGTTTGTAGTGGGTCTCACACGTTTGTGTAAGTGTAGAGAATGTGTGTGTTGATATGTGTGTGCAAATGTGTATTTGTGTGTGCGTGTGTGTGTGCGTGTGTGTGTGTGTGCGTGTGTGTGTGTGTGTGTGTGTGTGTGTGTGTGTGTGTGTGTGTGTGTGTGTGTGTGTGTGTGTGTGTGTGTGTGTGTGTGTGTGTGTTTGTGTGTTTGGGCTTGTGGGCTTATGTTTGCCTTCCGGTGTGCATGCTTCAGCTGTGGGGCACTTTATCTCTGTATGTAAGGTCTGTTTGTCAATCCACTTTTTTGTGTTTGTCCCCAGATAAAGTTTAACTAGCTCTTTCTTTGACTTGGCGCTGGCTCCCCTGCCTGGAGAGACGGCGCCTAGAACAGCGCTTTGGGAACGCGGCTCCTCACATGTAGGAATCAGAGGAACCGGCAGGAACCCATAGCACTGAACTGAAACATAGTGCCTTTATGTTCAGAGCTGGTCTATGTGTGTGTTAGTAGTTCTACGTTTGTGTGTTTCTGTATGTTAAGAGTTGGATGTTTATGGGTACATGTAGTTCGATGCCTGTGTGTGTGTGTGTATGCTAGTATGTTGAGAGTTCTACCTTTGTGTTTGTGTGTGTGTATGTTAAGAGTTCTACGTTTGTGTGTGTATGTATGTGTATGATAAGAGTTTTACGTTTGTGTGTGTAGATCTGTACGTATTTATCGTTGTATGCATATGTGTGAATAGATGTGTGTGTTGGTTTGTGTGTCTGTGTGTATCTATGAATGTAAATGTGTGTATTATTGTATGTGTGTGTGTGTGTGTGTGTGTGTGTGTGTGTGTGTGTGTGTGTGTGTTTGTGTATAAATGCATGTGTATGTTTATCTCAGTATGTCTGTGTGTGTGTGTGTGTATCTCTATATATGTGTGCGTGTGTGTGTGTATCTCTGTATGCATGTTTGTATGTGTGTGTGTGTGTGTGTGTGTGTGTGTGTGTGTGTGTGTGTGTGTGTGTGTGTGTGTGTGTGTGTGTGTGTGTGTGTGTGTGTGCGTGTGTACGTGTATCTTGGTATGTGTGTTCATTTGTGTGTTTGTATCTCTGTTTGTATGTTTTTTATGTATAGATCTGTAACCTACTAGGCTGCTCTGCCGTCATGGTGGCCACTAGGGATCCTTCAGCAGAGTGTGTCTGTGAGACTGTTAGTTCAGCCCCACAGCATGCTTTCCCAGGGGGGAAATGTGAGGCGGATCCACCAATGCTTTGACGACAGTTGTTTGTGTTGGTGTGTATGGGAGACACGTGGTGTTTTATAAGGCAGTCTGAGATAGCTTGATAGTGGGGCATGCTAGTAGATACATGCACCTTTTAACACTTGAGTGAGCAAATGGTCCGTAAGCAGGACACGCTCGAAGCTACATGAACCTTTTAACACATTGTTATCAAAGCCTCCTATAGCGTGAGACGCTGGCAGCTACATGCGTCTTTTAAATTGTTGAGTCAGCGGTTCTAAGCGCGACATGCTAGCAGCAACATGCACCTTTAAACACTCGAAAGAGCTTCCCTAAGCCCGACACGCTAGCCACTGCATATGCCTTTTAACACGTTGAATAAGCATCCCTTAGCACACCACTAGCAACAACAAGTTAGCAGCTACTGATGAAACTTAATTTTAATCTTCTGTGGTGTCGTTGCTCAGGCTGAGTATGACTTGGAGAGTGGTAAATGTTCAACACATAGTTTATTCAGAGACACAAGGTAAACAAGCTTGCACTCTGGAGGTGCTCCATGAAGCATCTCCCTAATACAGGTATATTCGGAATGGTAAATAAGCCACGCCCACAGGTTCTAGTTGACCCCGGTAAACCTTCAGTCTGTCCTTGAGGGCGGTTTGGCAAAGAGGCCGTGCCTGTATTGTCTGACTTATCTCAAACCCGTGCAACTGCATATGGTGTTGTGTCGACCACTCAATGTGTAGAATAGGAAGCTATTCAGGACTGGTTTTAGCAGTACAAATATGGGGAGCGTATCTATGTTCCCCGGGTCCTGTGTTCCCCGCTTTGTATATGACCGGGGAACATAGGACCCTGTGAGCAAATCTTTTTTTCGTAGGATGGTAGGGGCAAGTACCGCCTTTTCCACCTCTGATTCGCCTGTGATTGGTTAGAATGGCTCTCCTCTGATTGGTTATGGTTAGGGTTAGGTTTAGGGTTAACCCTCACCCTAACCCTAACCCTAAACCTAAACCTGACCCTAACCCTTTGCACCCGGGGAACATAGGACCTCGGGAACATAGGGGTGCCCCCCAAATATGTGGTCCTATGAGGTACTGACGTTATCTTGAATACCATTGGGTCTAAATATAGCATAGACTAAATTGATATACATCACTACATTCACCATTCAACACATTGAGGTAAATCATCTTAGATCAACAGAATAGCAGATACATGCAGATACATTTAAAACACTGGGATAGCATCCCTGAGCGTGACATTCTAGCAGCTACATTAGGGTGACCAGATTTGAGTTTGTGAAAAAGAGGACACTTCGTCGCGGGGGGGGGGGCGAAAACATGGGTATTTTTTCTTTAGTTCGTCCGTGAACTTACATTTACGTTTAGGCATGGCTGCAGACAGTGGCGATCCTAGGTCCAATTGCGTCCCGGGCAAGATTGTTGGGGGTTTCATTCCGTCTATACACGGCACCTTCTCGACGAGCACATGAGATCGGTCGCCCAATGACAGA
Organism: Gadus chalcogrammus; assembly: GCF_026213295.1. NCBI lineage: Eukaryota > Metazoa > Chordata > Actinopteri > Gadiformes > Gadidae > Gadus > Gadus chalcogrammus. The sequence continues at coordinate 20,525,721 of NC_079425.1, read as the reverse complement.
CTCTCTACAGTCAGCTCGCGCAAGAAGGTGGAACGTAAGGGAGATACCATTTCCAGAACTTGGAAGGCCGTAATAACCATAGACATATACAATGGTAATAACTAGTAGGTTATGTGAAAGACCCAGAAACACAAATATGCGACGAGGCAAAAAAAAATAAAAAGATAATAATAACAATAATATATATATTTTTTTTTTTTTGCGACGAGGCAAAATACCGGACGTTTTTGGAATCCCTGCCGGACGCATTTTTTAGGTCTCGAAAAGAGGACATGTCCGGGAAAAAGAGGACGTCTGGTCACCCTAGCTACATGCATCCTAAACACAGTGAGTTAGCATCTCTTAGCGCAACACGCTAAAAGCTACATGCGCTAGTTAACGTAGTGAGTTAGCACCTCGTAGCGCAACACGATAAAAGCTTCATGCACCTTTTAACATGTTGAGTTAGCTTCTATTAGCGTGACATGCTAGCAGCTACATGCGCCCTTTTAACACGGTGAGTTAGCGTCCCTTAGTTAGGGTGACCAGACGTCCTCTTTTTCCCGGACATGTCCTCCTTTCGAGACCTAAAAAATGCGTCCGGCAGGGATTCCAAAAACGTCCGGTATTTTGCCTCGTCGCAAAAAAAAAAAAAAAAATATATTATTGTTATTATCTTTTTTTTTTTTTTTTGCCTTTTTTTTGCCCCCCCCCCCCCCCAGTTCACGGACGAACTAAAGAAAAAATACCCATGTTTTCGCCCCCCCCCCGCGACGAAGTGTCCTCTTTTTCACAAACTCAAATCTGGTCACCCTACCTTAGTGCAACACGCTACAAGCTACATGCGCCTATTAGCACATTGTGTTAGCGCAGCCGAGCCTTCTTGCGCCGCCGCCGCCTCAACTTGTTTGTTTTGTTTCAACTCAGCACATTTCTGCTCTTGTTGCATCTTAGGTCTGTTTGAGTTGGAACCATTCAACACTACCCTTCTCACACCCCCTTATACCACACACACACACACACACACACACACACACACACACACACACACACACACACACACACACACACACAGACACAGACACAGACACACACACACACACACACACACACACACACACACACACACACACACACACACACACACACACACACACTCACATACACTCCTGACAGCTAACTGCATTCCTGGGTGGTGTTCAGCTGGATAGTGGTGCGGTATTTACACTGATAGATTAGGTTAATATATGTATTAACTTTGGGTGATTAAATGAAATGATGAAAGGGTCTAATTTTATGTTATAGTTGAAATACTGAATTATCCATAACGCTGCATCTGATACCAGCCAGGACAAACCCACCCACGAAAACCTTCAAAAACATATTTTGTTACGGCTCCAGCTGGTCCCTCTGTCCAACTTCCTTGTTCCTTCTCTCACATGTAAAACAGTAAAAAAGGTACACTTTGTCTAATCAAATACAAAGTTCATATTAAAGTGGCGCTTCCTTCTGGTGAATGTGTATATGTATATGGGTGCAGATATGGTTCAAGAGTTTGTCTTAACTTCCTGTGTAGATCTATTCCGTTGCATTATTTCTTATAATCCTAACCTAGCGCAGCGCCTTATGATAGCTGAGGGATACAGGGTCCAGGCTGAGAGGATCTCACCAGTCCTGAATCGTGATCATATGTTCCCCTCACACGCAGGTTGGTATCCCCAGGTAATGGGTTTGTACATGGGGAAAGTAAGCATCAGTAAATCCATTATTCTATTATCTAATTATTTTTTTTACTTTGAGAATTACACCTGGATTTCAGTTGCATTGTAATGCAACCTGACCGCAAGACACTGTGACGCTACCGGTGGTGAGACTAACAGCAGATCTGGCGTGAAAAGAACGGTTAAACAGC
>NC_079425.1:20519956-20521230 GCF_026213295.1 Gadus chalcogrammus | reverse complement strand
GTGTGTGTGTGTGTGTGTGTTCGAGGGGTTGGTTGGTATGTGTAAACAGACCATTGGTTCTGATTCTGGCTGGGAGGATCTGGTCCTAATCTTGTCTCTGATATGTGGTATTCTTTGGTCTCTGGTGGTCTCTAGTCCCTGGTCTCTGGTGGTCTCTGGTCCCTGGTCTCTGGTGGTCTCTGGTCCCTGGTCTCTGTTGGTCTCTGGTCCCTGGTCTCTGTTGGTCTCTGGTCCCTGGTCTCTGGTGGTCTCTTGTCCCTGGTCTCTGGTGTCTCTGGTCCCTGGTCTCTGGTGGTCTCTGGTCCCTGGTCTCTGGTGGTCTCTGGTCCCTGGTCTCTGTTGGTCTCTGGTCCCTGGTCTCTGGTGGTCTCTTGTCCCTGGTCTCTGGTGGTCTCTGGTCCCTGGTCTCTGGTCTCTGGTGGTCTATAGTCCCTGGTCTCTGGTGGTCTCTGGTCCCTGGTCTCTGGTGGTCTCTGGTCCCTGGTCTCTGGTGGTCTCTGGTCCCTGGTCTCTGGTGGTCTCTGGTCCCTGGTCTCTGGTGGTCTATGGTCTCTGTCGGTCTCTGCTCTCCGGTCGTCACCGGTCTGTAATCTATGAGGGTCTCTGGTGTCTTGTTTCTGTGTATGTGAGTTCTGAGTTCTGTGAGTCCTGATTAATTTTAGTTCTTATTTCTGTGAGTTCTTGGTTCTGTGAGTTCTGAGTTCGTTGAGTTCTGATTTCTTTTAGCTCTGATTTCTTTTACTTTTTATTTCTGTGAGTTCTTGGTTCTGTGAATGTGTTTTGAGTTTGGTGTGAACAAGGGAGAGGTAACAGTACACTTTCTCACACTCGTATTCCCTTTATGTCTCTCCTGCCCTCCCCTGGACCGCTCTGTCTCTGCTCCTCTCTCCCCTCGATCGCTGCCTTCTCTCCTCCTTCATTCTCCTCTCTTCCCTGCGCCTCACGGTCACTTCTCCTTCGCTCCCATTCCGCTTTGTGCCTTTGCTCTCCTCCTCTCCCCCATCCTCTCCCCCTTCCTCTCCTCCATCTCTCCTCCTCTCCTCCTCCACTCATCCCTCTCTCCCCTCTCCTACTCCTCTCTCCTCCATCTCTCCTCCTCTCCTCCTCCACTCATCCCTCTCTCCCCTCTCCTACTCCTCTCTCCTCCATCTCTCCTCTCTCCTCCTGTCCTCCTCCACTCATCTCCCTCTCCCCTCTCATTGCTCCTCTCTCCTCCTCTCTCCTCTCCCTCATGGTTCGTGTTAGTATCACCTCCGGTCTGCCAAGAATCATGT
>NC_079425.1:20512456-20514956 GCF_026213295.1 Gadus chalcogrammus | reverse complement strand
GTGAACTTCCTCATTGTGTGGGCATGATGTACAGATTGTGTGTCTTTCAGTCTATAAGCCAGTTCTCAGTGGTGGCTGTGGTGACATCATGCGCACACAGACAGGTAGCTGTCTCTCTCTCTCTTCTCTCAACCGCACGTTGTATATTCACTCAAAACACACCATGACTGTAGTCTTCTTTACATGCGGCCTATCCTACATCCTACGGAATAATCCGCCCAGGGAAAATCCAATATTGTAACATTATGTTATGTTAACGTTATATATATATATATATATATATATATATATAAACCCTTATATATCTAAAAGGGGGGACTTGCGCGAGGTCATCGGACTCATTGGCCTCACTCATTGGCTAATTGGCCTCCTCCAAGCCCCGCCCACTTCATTCAGGCTGATGTCTTGGTGAAGGTATATGCTCTATTGAGCACATTTTCGTCTTTGGTAAGTAAATGAGTGCTTATATATTATAAGTTATATATTCGATATTCTATAATTATAGTTCTATATTATGTACACAAACATAGAGGCCCTAAACTTACATACAAATCTGTCTGGACTATACAATTGATCTTGGCGATTATAAAATGATTGGGGATTATAAAAATGATATTAGTCGAAGGACAACGTGCAAATATTTTATCTGTGGAGTTCTGCTTAACCTTAATTCTTTAACCTTTATTAAAATATAAACATGGCCATGCTGCGGTCCAACTTGTTGACCTTAGTGCTGACTTCTTCTTCCTGTTGGGTAGAAACTTGCCCTCACCCCCGCCCGCCAGCTCACTTCCCACAATCGTTCACTCTCCTGGCCAACACTCATCTGCTGCCTCTTTTAACAGAACACTTTCTCAACCAATAACGGCCGATTATTTATATCTTTGACTGGGGTAGCACACACACAATACACAATGAATCACACACTGATATACTCACAGTGACATACACGAAGTGACATACACACACTCACAAATATAAAAACAGACACATACATACACACACACGGTACATGCACACATTCAAGCAAATGCAAACACAAACACACACATGAATACAAACATACATTCTTATGCACACAAAGCCATATGCAAACTAGTTATTGTTATATAAGTGTGTGGTTCAAATGTTGTTTGCTTATCTGTGTGTGTGTGTGGATGTGTGGGTGTGTGTATGCGTGTGTGTGTGTGTGTATGCATGTCCATATATATGTGTGTGTATGTGTGTGTGTGTGTGTGTATGCATGTCCATATATATGTGTGTGTGTGTGTGTGTGTGTGTGTGTGTGTGTGTGTGTGTGTGTTTGTCTGTGTGTGTTTGTGTGTTCGTGTCAGACAGATGGGCAGATAGATTAGATCTTCTATCAGATTCTGAATGGCAGGTAGCGCTGCTCCTATTATTTAAGCTGTGGTCGCCCGCGGTAACAGGCAGACAGACGCAGAAGCTGATAGGTCGGAACCGCAGTCCCGCTCGCTCTACCTACCCTCCCCCCCGTCCCACCCTGGACCCCCACAGGAAGCCTGCGGACTCTGGCAGAGAGCGAGATTAGCACAACACACTTCCTCTTTCACACTCTGAGGTGACACACACACACGGTCTGTGACACGTTTGCGGGCACACACACACACACACACACACCACGCACATGAGGAGATACACACCCTGGAGGTGCAGACTCTTACATAAGGTCAGATAAGTGTCAAAGCTCCGAGACGTAACTGTCATTATACAACATTCACCGACACAAGACGTAGGATCCTTTTGTTTGGGTGGGGTGGCGGTGGTGGTAGTGGAAGGGGTAGGGGGGGGGGGGGGGGGGAGATGGTGGTGGAGGAGGTGGTGGGGGAGGGGGGGGGGGGGCAGAACCTCACAGACTGTTACAATAACAGACGAGAGTAGAGGTGTGCTTGCAGTGCGAGAGGAGAAAGGCAGAATGATGGAGTGATGGCTAGAGAGTAGCGACAGAGCGAGGGGAAAAACAGCCTGTAACAGAGGAGCGTAAACAGTCTATATAAGAGTTCTGCCTAATTGTCGTAAATGTCGTCGCGGGCGTCCGAGTGAAACTCTGAGACATGCTCCGTCTGCATCTTTTCCACAATGTTTTGTTTAGAGAAGCGACTGTGGCTTCCTCCTCTGTTTGGCCTGCAAATAAACACTGGCTTTTGTTTTCCCGCTGTTGACTCTTAAGTAAGTCCTTGTCCTCAAGTGGACGGACGTCATGTTCTGCTGGGCTCTGTGGAGGATGGGAGAGGGGGTGGAGGTGGTGGAAGAGGTGGGAGGTGGAGGCAGCAGAGTCGGAGGCATTAAAAGTGGAGGTAGTGGAGGTGAAGGTAGTGGAGGTGGTGGAGGTAGTGGAGGTGAAGGTAGTGGAGGTGGTGGAGGTAGTGGAGGTGAAGGTAGTGGAGGTGGTGGAGGTGGTGGAGGTGAAGGTAGTGGAGGTGGTGGAGGTAGTGGAGGTGAAGGTAGTGGAGGTGGTGGAGGTGAAGGTAGTGGAGTTGGT
>NC_079425.1:20504956-20509956 GCF_026213295.1 Gadus chalcogrammus | reverse complement strand
ATGTCTAAAATTTGAAGGCAATTATTGTAAATTGTAAGTTACACCTTAGTGTTTGTGGGAGATTGATTGCAAGAGACTGGACACGATTCACATTCACGCTTTGACTGTTTGTAGTGTAATTTGTTGACAGACCATGTCATTGCTAGATATTTGAACATAGGAAAATCTCCTTAGGGTAAAATGTACATGCGTTGCTGTAGGAATTACAGTGCAGTCTTCCCACACCTCCTGACGTTCCTGTCTGTTGGGTCACAAATTCCATTGTCAGACAATGTAACATTGTGTTGTGCTCCAGCTATATATATACACTTGCCAGTTCATGGTTCAGGAGATGCACCTTTCAGTAAACTGGTTGATCGTTGGTTGATCTAACACTTCACACATTTCCCTTCTTTAGATAAAGTCAAGATTCACCTGGTAGCAATTTACCAATTCAGGACAGATTTAGAAAAAAAGGCTAATGGAAATGTATAGAAATATGCTTGACATATTATGATGACTTATGCAATGAACTAATTCCTAAATGTTATGGGGGTGAGACTATTCAATAGAGACCCATTAAAATACATTTTGATCAACGTGACACAAGCAATTGATAATGTAGGCAAGAGCAGAGAATTGTACATAATAATTTCCATGAATGTAAAGCTTTTGCAACTTGTTCAAAGAAATGAGAAACTGCTTTTTTGATGTGCACAAGTGACACAATGATGGTAGATGGTAGTTTTGAGAATTTCAATTCTGATGGGAGAAATGTACCAAAGCGACTGATAAAAACTGTAATATAACTCTCAACTATGTAACTGTCTATGTGTGTCGGTGTGTGTGTGTGTGTGTGTGTGTGTGTGTGTGTGTGTGTGTGTGTGTGTGTGTGTGTGTGTGTGTGTGTGTTTGTATATGTATGCATGTATGTATGTATGTATGTATGTATGTATGTATGTATATACATGTAGTAATGTACATATGTATGTATTTATGAATGAATGCCATTCACAATTATGAGGTAAATTCACAGATTGTGATGAAATACAATCATGTGTGGAGAGACAGACTCTTTCTGCGGCATGTCTGACAGCCCCCCCCCCACCCCACCCCACCACACCCACACACACACACACACACACACACACACACACACACACACACACACACACACACACACACACACACACACACACACACACACATACACACATGCAGGTGTCTGGGAGCAGTTGTTTAGAATGAAATGAAGCCTTACACAGTTACATAACCTGCTCTTCTTCTCAGTCAAGACATCGCTGACCTTTAAAAATGTTTGCACACACACACACACACACACACACACACACACACACACACACACACACACACACACACACACACACACACACACACACACACACACACACACACACACACACACACGCACACACACACACATTCCCACTGACAGTTTCCTTGTCTTTTCATACCACCACAACAACAGAGCTGGGTGCACCTCCATGAACATCTGTCACAGTCTTAACCTGCAGGATGGCAGGACAATGGAAGGCTGTTCAGAGTTGTGCTTCTGCAATGCCAGACATTTGCAGCTGATTGAGGTCATCGGGGTATGATACATCGTGCGAGGGATGGGATTGGATCTTTAAGTGGATTGATAATAGTTTGAAACCTACTGCTTACAGTTTTGTTTAAAGGTGAATCAGGTCTGAAATGTGTATCTATCGGTTGGAGTGCTGTGCCCATAACATAACATGGGCACAGCATCGTAGCACAGCATCTTAGCATAACAGCACAATATAGCGTCACTGAACATAACTTGTTAAATTGACAAAAAACATGTAAGAGACACTATAGACCATCAAAATAAAATCTTATATTGATTTGCATGCAGCCCTGGACAGAGTGTGTGTGTGTGTGGTGTGTGTGTGTGTGTGTGTGTGGTGTGTGTGTTGTGTGTGTGTGTGTGTGTGTGTGTGTGTGTGTGTGTGTGTGTGTGTGTGCGTGCGTGTGCGTGTGCAAGGCTGGTGTTGTGAAAGGTGGGTAAATCCTACTATGTTCCCATAGGCAGCGTTTTTAGCCAGGTTGACCTGTTGCCCTACTGGATGCAGCTGACTCATCTCCAGAGACCGGCTGTGACTAACTATGCTATCCTGCTAACGCTAAACTTTTTCCCGTTGAAGGTGGAGGTGATGGCATAGATGCAAGGCTAGACGCTTTAGACAATAAGACGATGCTATACATGTGTCTTATCAATGGAGGACAGGTGGGAGGACATGATGTCTCTGTGTGTGTTCGCAGTGTTCACTGGGTGTGTGCGTCTGTGTGTGTGCATGCACAAGTGTGAATACACATTTCTTGTGGTCGATCTGTCCTTCCGACTTCTTCATCTCCAAGCGGGAGGCTTCCCGGCATTATGACTCCGCCCACTTCCTGCTTTACTTCTGGTAAGTTTCCCCTTTTTCACCCCCCCCCCCCTCACCCCCCCCCCCCCCACCACCACCAGCACCACCCAACACACAACCACCTGCTTCAAACCCCGTCCCCTTGTAGTTATGTCACCGGCAGTCTTTAGAAACCTGTCCTTATCTGCCCCTTCTCCTGCAGCATCCGTCATCCCACTCTCTTTATAACCACCAGGCTCCTCCCACTCACCTGTGCCATCACTAGGCCCCTCCCACTCACCTGGGCCATCACTAGCCCATCCCTAAAAGCTCATTTTATTCTTCAGAATAATTATTTTAGTTTGCAACGCAAAATGTTTTGCACTCCATAAAACGATACCTCAATAAAATTAGAATATGTGTCATATTATCTAGGAAACCTCCAAAAAAGTATCCCAGGGTCATGAATCAGCCCTGTCTTGGCAAGATATTTCCTCATCAATGCGACGTTAATATATTTCAATAGAGCACTACGCTTGCATGGGAACAAAGGAAGCGAGGGTACGATGTCCAACGATAAAATATCTCAAATTATGCAATGTTTGGATGAGTCGACCTCAAACAGAACATGAAGTTCAGAACATTGAGAACAGTGCATCTTGGATAGAACTGCTAGAATAGAACATAGAACAGAACATCTTGGATAAAAAAAGCTAGAATATAATATAGAATAGAAGACATAACATACATAACCTCTAGATCAGAACATCTAGAGCAGAGCATCTGGAATAGTATATATATAATACAACATCTATAATATAACCTCTAAGGCAGAACATCTAGGACAGAACATCTAAAAAAGTAACACAAATAACATCTAGATAAGAACATCTACAATAGAACACATAATATCTATAATATAACATCTAGAATAGAACATCACGAACAACTAGAATAGAACATATACCAAAATATAATAAAACATCTGGAAAATAACATCTTTAATAGAACAACTGTAATATAAAATCGAGAATACAACATATAGAGCAGAACATTTAGGAAGTACAATAGAATATCAAGTGTCATGAATCACACTATTTCTGGCTGAGGCTCTGTGCCGTCTCCCCCCAGAGGCTCTGCAATAACGTAAATTGTAATGTAAATAACGTAAATAAAGGACTGCTGGATCCCAGATGATATCAAGAAACACAAGAGAGTAGAACACAGAATTAAACACTGTGACATGTAAAGCTAAGATCCTTAAATGGTATTCTGTAATCCTGCCTCTTATACATTATCCATTCATCCATCATCCATCATCCATTCATCATGCATCATCCTGCAGACACTTCACCTGAATAATAGCTGATAATATTGAATTAAATGCATTCACAATCATTGGCTTGGTGCAGCCCCCTCCTCTGTGAACCTGCACTGGAGAGCTAGTGAGTAAGGATGCTACAACAAGGTTTGAGGGAGTAGCGAATGGTAAAGTTATAGGAAGTGGGGACAGGGAAATTAGGGACCTGGTTTAAGGGCTGATTACGGTTCCACGTCGACGCAACGCAAGGGTTTTTATGGACCCATTACGTCCTTGCGTCCACCGCAAGGGCCTGACGTGCGCCTCCCAAAATTTTTGAACCATGCGTCAAGGCGACGCAGCAGCAAGGGCTCTGATTGGTCCGCTCGCTAAAACCCGACGCAGAACCAAAACAGGTTCACGACTGCGTCGAAGTGCCTGCATGGTCTTTGCGTTGCGTCGACGTGGAACCATAATCAGCCCTTAAGCTGTTATGTTGTGTCCGCGCCGAGAGGAAAGCAGATGACGGGAGGAAAGTGATGCCAAGAAAAGTGGAGCAGCAGATGGAATGTTTTAAAAGAAGAAGTAGAGAGCCAGGAGAACGGAGGCATGAGGAGTCGAGGGGGGGTTTGGGAGTGTGTATGCATGGTTGAGGAGGGGGGGGGTCTTCAAGGAGGACAGTATGGGAGTAGGCTTAGTGATGGGGGGAGGGGGTGAGTCATGCTCGTCCTACAGTTGCACCCCCCCCCCCCCCCCACCCTGAAGGAGACGCCTCAGGAGAAAGAGGAAGTGAAAAAGGCTGACGAGAGAAGCTCCCTCCTCCTCTACTCCTCTTCCTGTTTGTCCTTTTGTCGGAGGGAATCGCTGCAGTCAGCAAGGTGCTCCTGCTCCTGGAGGAGGTGCACGCTTCATAGAGGAGGTGCAGGCCTCCTAGAGGAGACTCAGGCCTCCTGGAGGAGGAGCAGGCCTGCTGGAGGAGGAGCAGGCCTCCTGGAGGAGGAGCAGGCCTGCTGGATATCAAAACGTCATTGAGATATCCATTTTTAAGTGTTTTTAAGTGTTGTTTTTTTTTGTGTCATAATTCATTGCTTCTGCTGCTTGCTGCAAGGGCTTCTTACTTTGCGTTGAAAAAGTAAATCAGGCTGGCATAATAACTTGAAATGATACAACATTATATTATTTTGTATTAATATGTATTTTGTGTAGAATGTGAGAGAGAGAGAGAGAGAGAGAGAGAGAGAGAGAGAGAGAGAGAGAGAGAGAGAGAGAGAGAGAGAGAGAGAGAGAGAGAGAGAATAGAATAAACTTCCCAAAAAGTATCAGTCTGTGAACTT